>NC_142841.1:31818181-32121212 GCF_061612785.1 Hesperophylax consimilis
CCCCAAGGGTAATAAATATCCTTTCATCTCATTAACTCAGTTTAGTCTTAATACTTTCACAACTTTCAAACTTTTAATGTTTATTAGAGGTTCTCGTTGAGTTGGTGAACGTGTTTTTTTCAATAAGCAGACTAAGCATATCTTGCGTTGAAAAGGGTGTTAGTCGAATTCCCGTATCGAGCTTGACCCATTTGACTGCTAGTCAAGCTTACTATTCACGAGACTAATTAAATTGAAAAAACTGAAAAATTCTCCATGAAAAAAAAAATTAATTTCGAAGAAAATATGGCATCACACCCATTTTTATTTTTGTTAAATTCAATACTGTGAATTTTTGTTCTATCCTTTGAATCATTTATTATCCTAGTAGATGTCTTGAAAAAAACTATCATTTTTTTATCATGGAATGGTTTTATCTTTTCTAAAGCAGTCCATATACCTTCACACTACATAGATTATTCGCCATTTTGATATGAACATGCGACGTAGTATGAAGAATTCATCATAAATCAGTTAAGAATGACCTGATCAGTTTGTGATGTGTTGGTTTGAAAGAATCGAGACTTACTTGTGAGAACTAGTGAACGGAACACTTTTATGTGACTTGATATGCATTCAAATTATCTTTGTTTTCGGTGGGGCAGAAATAAACTACATTCGCTTAATCCAGGAGTATTCTGAGCTCATAAAAGATATTTAGTCTAGGATATCATATGAGATGAGATATATGTTTAGTGTTTAATGATAGAAAATATAGGTATCCGTCGCACATCTTCTCAGTTTGATGACCAAATAAACTGAAGCAATAATTATTTGGTTAATAACTACCTTTTTTTATGGTGAAGAGTTTTTCATAGTGAAGTTAATCATTTACAACCTAATAAATAACAAATATCATATTTCTAAAGCCAGTAAATAATCAAAAGTTCACTTAAGTTCTTTACTTTACAAAATCGATGTAGCACACATCCTTCCACTCAAATTTGTATCAGCGAACAGAGCAAACATCTTCAGTTTCATTCGATCCATCTCAAATGAAGGTGTGTGGACGGCTTTAGTTCGCACGAAATACTTTATCCAAGTTTCAATATCGTTTATTCTGTTCACACTCGTCGACTCGTCCGTCTAATTTGATATCCAACAAAAAGTTTTTTGTAGTTTAGAAGTGGATTATTTGAAATTTGATAAAAAGCGTGATGAGACGGAGAAGAAAACCATTTTATTTATTTGATTGGCAAATAGAATATGTTTGAAATGAAACCAGAACGATAAAATATTTTTCGCTTCAATGTTTATCTAGCGAAGAATTATTTAGTGTAATATAAAAATTGCTTTCATGGCGTGAACTTATTATTTTTGTATTGATATATAACGCGTGACGGAACGTTTTAAAATATGTATTCACGGAGAAAAATGCGTATTGGTAATTAATTAAGAATCTCTTTAAATTGGGATTGGAGACGGGATTGCAGGCATGTTCCTGATAAACGTTTAGTAAATTCATAATTATCATGCACCTGTACCTTGAAAAAATATAATGACGAACTGCGAAAATATTAGAATTTTTATGAACATGTGTTCCTGATAACATTTTCGTGTTTACTAAAAGATTTTATTTATTATTTATTTATTTATTGGACAATTTGTATAGCGTAGCTTTTATAAGATATCACCTCAGGGGCGCTTTACAGTTGATGCAGGTATTACAAAAAATATAAATATTACAAGAATAAAGTGAAGTTAAATTAATTAAAATGAAGTACAGGAACTGGTGACACGAAGATAGAAGATGGAGACTCTGCAGTAAGAATCCTAGGTGGTGAAGAAACTGGACCAGCTGCTGCAGCGAAAGAGTCCACTGCGTCCACCAACAGTGCCAGCACGAGGTTCGTTATCCGTCCAGGCTGCTGCTAATAAAACGCTGACAGAATATCCTCTCACAGATACCAGACCTTGGCAGCACCGCTTTTGAGGTATGTTTCTGCTGCTAATAAAGCGCTGACACCTCACATAGATATTCGGCGAGTCCATCCTGGTGATTATTGAAGCAGGTCAAAGGCGACGGTCGGGATAGTAAATTACCCTGGGCTTAGCTTGCTAACACTTGCTAAGCCCTTCAGAGTTCCCGAGAATTCCGTTGAAAACATCTGGGGTGCATTTACCGATCGACGTTCGTTTGGAATGTCGAATATTTTGAGCAAAATATCCGAATATTCACTTTTAACACACTGCACTCAAATCACATATTATAAAGTTCTAATAAATGGTTGATAAGTTTATTTGAAATTTTGATTTATTTTTAAATAATTTTAAAGGGATGTTGCATCATTTCCCTGGAAACTACAAAAAAAAACACAAAGCATTTGACGCTTAGGACGCGTTAAGACGCGTCCGGCTGCCACGAAAGGCGCTACAACTGCAGATTAACAGGAAACTTTTTGATTCATTCGTCAAGGACTTGCAATCCTGTTTTAAAACGGATTACCAATAATTTAAAGTGATTCTTAAGAAATTAGCTTTTGTAATTTTTCTCCGTGTACGTAGTACCGTGCACATGTATGATAGGCAGTATGAAAAACAGTAATAAATTGATATTTTCATTATTTCTCCTTTCGTGCAAGTTTTCGCTAAGAATGGCTAAGCTGCTAACTGGAACCGATGTTCTTTAAACCACGTCAAACATCCAAATAACGGATTTTTTATGCCAACTAATCATAATATGACATAAACACTAACTCGCATATATAAAATATCAATAGTTTGTTAACTTGAAAATTAATTGAATTTATATCTTTTTTATATAAAATATATATATATATATATATATATATATATATATTAATATATATATATATATATATATATATATATATATTAATATATATATATTATAATTGTATAATTGTACACTAAACAATGTAAACAACCACCCCAACAAAAGCACGTGCCTTGCTTGGTGGTCTAAACATTCCTTATAATTTTAATAACCATTTCACTGAATAAGAAAATTAAAAAAAAAAATTACAATCCAATTACTGGATTAAAAAAATAAACAGACAACATTTTGAAAGAAAGCGAACATGATATTATCATTATTTCGTTGGTAAAGTTGGACTAATTAATAGGTATACCAACTAAATGGGGCTAAATTGGGGAATTGCCGAAAGGCACGGGCTTTGTAGACACCAAAACAAAGGAGTAGTCCCTTGGGATCACATTTACGTTTTTTGTGAAGAATATTGACAAGTGACATTATGACATCTACTTCCATACCGTTCAAGATTTTGACGCGGAACATCGAGATTGTTGATAGCTACTTCGTGTGTATTTTTGAAAGTGAGAATTGTGTACTTAATTGAAATAATAGTTATATTTTAATGTACGTAAGGTACGGTAGGCAGTACTTACGTGCCTTTACGGACGGCATGCTCCACAATATACTCTGCAATGTGCAATGTTTTAATTACCCATATTCGAATATAATTAATCACACTTTTGTGTTTCAGAACATTAAAGCGACAAAATAAAATATAACGCTTGATCGATATGTCATAATATTATGCTGAATATCGTTGGCTTAAAAATTAATTTAAATTTCAGTTCAAATGTGTTTATTTTTAAATAATTGTACACTAAACAATTCTGAAATTATTGAGTTTGTTTTTTAAAATCATAATGAAAATTTCACTCAGGTAAGGTGTATATCAACTGTTAATCCATCAGGCAGAAATTGCATCCCATTGTTATGATAATTGGAAACTATATCGGTAACAAAACATTGGTGAATACTCGTAAATTTCAAAAGAATTTACTCAACTAAATATAAATTACTGCAAATTAAAATGAAAAAAAACGACGAGAGACTAGTGTCAACATCATATCAGTCATGTTTGCTTTCAAACGTCTTCATCATCCATCATACTGGATTACTTAGAATCATCAGCCCGAAGCCAATCAACCTGTCAAACTATGATATAACGCACAGTCGATCGACAAAACTTTACATCAATACTATATTGACTAAATCCGTCATTTATGGTCAATTAGCGATATTCGCGAGCACGATCAGATTATGATTCCGACAGTCGCTTCATTCATTCTGCAAAATAACTGGCTTATTAATGAATGAAGGAGAACTAACGAAACTTTTAGAATTGAAAGAAATCGTTTTTTGCGATCCATTTACTCAATTAATTCATCTAAGGTGCGACCAATTGATTTCGTTCTAGCATGGAGAAACGAAAATCGTTGAAATGTCACTTATTATGACTAACGACGCCATTAACTAATTTACAACTACCTTTTTAAAATAAAATACATGCGGACTGCTAATTTATGTAGTTATTACTTCAATTCGACATTGTCAATTTATTATTAGCCGTTTAACGTTAAGGAATGTTAATTCAAAACAGATCCGTCAGTATTGCTATCGATCCGATATCGTTAGAATATCAATTTAATCGTGCTAGACACCCTGGGTTCTTTACTTTTCAAGAACCGTTTTTTTTTGTGTATCCGTGAACACCATTGTACCTGTAGGACATCAGTATCACTTCCGAGCATCAGAAATCTTCCACCGCTTCTTTTAAGCTGTCGCGTCGTTTGAGAATTGAGCTATCCGTGTAAATGTTTTTTTTTTAGGAGAAAAAACAGATACAGATATCAATTGACAAGAATATACAAAACATCAACTAGAGAATTCACCTGCATCCAAACTATTTCTCACGAATTGACTTAAACAGCAGTTAAAAACATGTACAAATATTTTGACTTATAAATAGGGGAAAAAATATACATAAGAATATTATTTTACAAATAGATATATGAAAGAAATGTGCAATATCCTTATAAATGTATCCTTACAAATGGATTCTCTAAAACTTTTCAATGAGTGGCGAGTAATTAGTAGTGTTTCGAGTTAGTGTAAAGCATTAATTAATATTATGAAAAATACTAATTTCGGCTGTGTGCCTCTGTGTCTGTAACTCCGGTTCAATGAACTCGACAACTTTTGCTTTGAATTGTGCCATTGTTTTCGATTGTAAGTATTCGTTTTAAAAACTCAGACAAGCAATAATATACCTACATATAACATAATATTTATAACAGAAAATTATTTTCAAAATTTGAACTGATTTGTCGAGAATTCGATGATTCAGACGATCCCCATTGATGTATTACTTATATATTTAGATGAGAAATTAGACGAACAAGTTGGTTTCGCTTTTTTACCTCCAATTAGTTCAATTTGACTTCTAACGGTCTGACATTAGTACGTAAATGTGCCCTATGACTATCTCGTGATTTTTTAACGGGTTTAATCTAATAGTATTTAATAAATATCGTATGAATATTTAAAAAAAACTCTTTTTTAGATAAAAAAAAAATACCATTTGGAAGCTGCTATATCTACCTAATATCTTTTTTCACAATCATTAGATTGGTAATTCCATGGAATGATGAACATTTATCGCTAACATCATATTACGAGGGCACCACACCAATACCATTATACTCTGCATAAAACAAAAATTGAAAAATACTGCTTATTATATGTTTGCACCCGTAAACAACCAACTTTATTTTTATTGCTGTGCATAAAAAAATATCTTATAAACATTAGTTTATCATTAAAATATGATAATATTTGACAAGTCAAAATATTTCACCAACAAATGTAGATATAATATGTCTCGACGCCATCTAGTGGGAAGTTTAGCACTGACAAAGCCTTTCCTATAAGCAATAATTGTTGATTGAAGTACAAGAACAAATTGAATTATTTGGCATGTTGGGAATAAGCCGACGTAGCTCAGTGATCAAGAGCACCTGACCGGAAATTAGAACGTGTGGGTTCAATTCCAGTCAGCGACATTTATTTTTAATTGGGAGATATTTTCAATCATTTGTGCTATGCATAAAAAACCTTGTCTTATAAACATTAGTTTATCATTAAAAAAAATAACAAAACTGACTATTGAACGAAATTCACTATCAGGAATTTGTATTCGTATTCGTGATAAACAGTCATCGCTTTGAAGCTATGGGTCCCAAACTCTACTTAAAACACTACGAAATTTGAAAGTTTACCTATGTAAACATTACTAAAAGTTTGATTGTTAACGAAGGGCGTTTGTTAATTTAACATTTTGTTAATTTGACCAGTTATTTGATAGTAAACAAAGTAAGCTAAGATTGTGGTTGGAATTCCTGTGAACTCTGGAAATTAAACAGCGATTTGAAAATCAAATCAGCTTATAGTGTAAATAGAGGAAGATGATTAATGCTTTTTACTAACCCTCTGCGGTTGGATATCAAAAATTTTTAAAGTATTTAAAGCTAGCACAGTTGCAAAACTTTTATTTACTTAAATCTTGTATCGAAATGCATGTAAATTGTGTTTTTTTGTAATTAAAATGCCGCTGTACAAGTAAATAATTAATACTCCCAAACACTTTTTGTAAAACTTAAAAAACATGTTTTGGTATAGCTGTAGCGGTTACGTCACCGTTCCTAGGGTCATCATATCATAATCAGACTGCACGAGTTAAAAAGTTGAGACAGCAATCGGTCTTACGAAACTTCAATTAAAATATCGGTACCGCAATACGTAAACTGCTGATATGAGAATGTTTGCATACAGGTTGATGCAAATGCTCATACAACGAACCAAGTCAGCGGTCCTGCAGGTGCGACGTCCAGACGCTACTCCAACCCGTGGCAGACAAGAACAAAGGAATCAGCAGCTATATAAGCGGTGGAGGACCGAAGTACATGATCATTTCACATCGTTCTACTCAACAAGTTCGCCGCGACATCATCCCACTCGAGAAGTCCGACTCGGCGTAACGGAGGAATTGGCCATTATGGCCGGTTCCCCCCGCGTCACGCTTCGATCCTTCTTCACCTCAACGCCCTGGCCCAGGCTATCATTCCTGGCCGGCGCTAACCTCACGCTAGAGCCTGTGACCAGCTCATTGCCGTCTGCGCCTCGGCTTCGCGACCATCGTCGCTAGCCTGTACCTCCCGCTCATCTGCCGACCAGGTCCACCACTCCTTCGGCTACCTCGTTCACGCTGAAGTATCCGGAAGACTCCTCGCCTTCATCAGTGCTGAACAAGTCCACGAGTCCGGTCTCCATCAACGCGGTGTCGACCCACTGACCCGCATCTCGACCATTCTACCGCAGTCATCGCCAACTACGCCTATTGTCATCATCATCATCATCGATCCAGAGCCATCTCCCAACTGCGCAACTCAACTGATGTGTTATACTGACTATCAATAAACGCCTTGACAACAACAACATCATATTTTATTGTCTCACTACCAATTACCATATAGCTATAAATAATACCTTTAAAATTATCAACGGCAGAATGAAGTTCTAGCCAATACTCAACGTGTGTTTGTTTATTTACTGAACATCTGTTGGGCTTTTACAAACATAACGAGTGTCGAAAATTTACAAACATTTTACAGAAATAATAAATCAGAATAGTAAATACTTATCATTTTGAAAACATATTACTATCAGTTATTTTCACAAACTAATTATGTAGGCTTTGATGTAGGATAGGGGGGTTTCAAACATATCGAAAAGTTTGTATATATTTATTGGTTGATCGGTGAAATTAGGTATATATCAGATACGAAATAAACATAAACAAACTAAAAAATAAACAAAAAAACAAAAATAAACAAACTAGTAACAGTTCCAATCAATATTCAAAATGTTCTGTGTTCAAAGGGTCAACCTTCCTCGTGATTCATCTTCCCAGTGACTCTCACGGACCCTTATAAAGAAACGTACGTACGTCTCGAGCGTCAGAAATTATATGAATATGTTTTAGCAACCCAAATCTGACCCAAGCACACGACCTTTTTTATTACTTTCGTAAATGTATACAAATGTTCTGTACATATTTATCACTAGCATTTATGAGATTCTTTTCCCTTCCTCGTAAACTTTAGAACTAAAAGTTCAAGCATTGTTTCTTTATTCCAATTTCAAACTATAATTTGTTTTGAAAACTTAACAAATTGTCGTTTTCAGTTTCTCCCTACAAAATGTGCAAAAATAAAGAAAGTTGTTACTTTTAAAGCATAATTTTCGTTATTTGCCTGCTTATTTTAGTGTTGTATCGAGAAATAACGAATTCAAGTCATAACACAGAAATGAGATGGGCTTTTCAATTTGATGCTAAAATGTTTAAGAATCATGGAATTTAATGTGTTTAAATATATATATATATATATTTTTTTTTTTTTTATAATAAACTAATGTTTATAAGACAAGGTAATAAATTATTATCTTGTCTTATTGCCGACCGGAACTGAACCCGCACCTTCTGATCGGACTGAGCTACGTCGGCTTATTCCCAACACGCAAAATAATTAAGCCGAGTAAAAAAAATTATTTGTATATATATATATATATATATATACGAGTATATATATCAGCAATCAGTAATTGCTGATTGAAGGACTAGTTCGTATGTAATTATTTGGCGTGTTGGAAATAAGCCTACGTGGCTCAGTGGTCCAGAGCGACTGAGCGGACATCAGAAGGCGCGGGTTCAAATCCCGTCGGCGGCATCTATTTTTACTCTGGAGATATTTTCAATGTGTATTAATATAACAGGCGACTAATTATTGCTTATAATAATTTAATATCCTTTGTATAAAAATACTTTGCACTTTCAAGATATTGAGTTTTTAAAATCGAAGGTTTAAAATTCTACCATAATAATTGTACATAAACACGATTTTTGGCTCTTCCCCATTAGAAATTTATTTGAGCCAACTTTGGCTCATAAGTGTAGTAAAAATTATAGATAAGTCAGTAAATAATTCACTGAACATCACTTCTGGCGGTAAAGGGAGGATTAAGTAATAGAAAGAAAGCGAAGGAAGAAGCTGATAATTTATTGGTGGGCGATCAATTTATTTACTAGATAAATCGTCAATGGTGAAATCAAGATTTATTCACTGTAAATTTTTATCCCGTAATAGTTAATTTATCACAATCAAATCCCTAACTTGTTTTATCATACAATTAACACTCGTAATAATTAGGTTGTATGTGCTTATTATCAAATAATGGTTACGTTTTCCGCATTGCTTGAAAGTTAGTTACATGGTTTGAAAATAATCATTTCTAATTAAAAACGTAATTGAGAGGTTAATTTTTTAAAAACAATTGTGTTTAGTGTGAAGCAGGTGGGAAGGAAAGCAAAAGGAATGAAACTGGTTAGCATTAAACGGTTGGGAATCGAAATAACCCTTTTAATTTAGCCTTGAGAGAGCACCCCTTACATCAGAGGGCAGGTCATTTCAGAGGCGTGATGTTTTCACCACCAAGGAATGTATGAATAATGTAGTCCGTTCTGCGTAGGGCACCTGGTATCTACCTTTAACCTTCCTCGGTTTAATTATTCAGATACTTTACCTCTGACGACTTTCTCACACCTACCAAAATACTAGTGCATTAGTGCATTAAATTTTTTTACTAGTATTCCGTAACGCCGATTTGCTTTTGACAGGCCGTGTGCTGACCAATAGTATGGTCAGATTTTGAACTGTACAGTTTGAAATCACACACGTCAACTATAATCACGGAGTGCCGTGAGCCGTACAATCACATCAAAACGTTCGTCTAGTCAAACCAATGTGTGTACTATCGCCGGTTATTTATCGGAATAATCCCTAAAACGTATTTTATCGCAACTATCGCAATCCAATTTAACATAACGAGTGCTACCGTACAACGATCACCGTTCCAGTGCTGACAGATGATTCTCGAGATGCAGATTTCGTTCGCCACCCGGTAAGCTGACTGTGAATTAACCTTACAAATTATGTTATCGCATTTGCCTGTCATAAGCCATAGGCTTTATCCATGTTTTATCTGTGTGGAATAGCCCTTTAAAATACGGTTATCCCAACCCTTGTTCGTTCCTCGAACAACAAGGAAAAAAGACAAAATTTAATAATGTATTAAATGATTGAACCAGTAATAAGTTTTTAATAGATTTTCACTGGTTATAAGTGAATACAAAGGAGAAAATAGCTACAATAATGGTCTATGAAGTCCACCCCATGATTGGAAGTTGGGGATGGGAATGTATAGTAATATAGGTATATTATATTTTTAATATATTTCCCACAGACATAGGAATTAATAGACGAGAAGATAAAGGCGAGGGGTAAAATCAACTGTTGAAGAACGAAGGGAGTGAAGATGACTGTGATTCGTCAATAAATCAATCTGACAGTAAATAGGCATCTCGCATTATAATATCACCATTTACTTCTTAAAAGTAAAATCTGCTTTGAATGAATAGACATTTTTACATGGGAGCGCAAATTACTCGCCACGTTATGAACAAATTTGCGAAGTCCAAATTCGGCAAAGTAAGGCAGCTTCTATATTCAGAGTTATATATAGTTCTATATTCGTAGTTAGTTTCAGAGTATTTAGTTAAGACACTTTTATAAATGTTCATAATTTACTTCCCAGCAACCAACCAGCTTTGTGTTTCGCGTCCAGACGTTTCTCGATGTGATAGTAACAACTGATTCATATTATACGATGTGAATATGCTTAAAATAAAATAAAATAATGCTTATATATGGAATGTAATACGACAATTGGGTTTATTCTCTTTTTTCGCATCTATTTTTACCAGTTTTCATAGTACAAGTAAACATTTTGCCGTGTTATTTCGTAAAATGAACCGATGATGCCTCGACCATAGTTCGCACAAGAATGATGACGTCACGTTTTCAAATATCACTTGAGGCCGTACGCGAGCCCAGCCGGCTCAATGGAACCGGTATGGGGAGTGGGGATAATACGCTTTTAATCACTTAGGGCAGGTCTACTAATATTCATATGTCTATGATATTTCCGAATTATAGCGTGTTCCTTTGTACACATTAGAGGAAAGCTATTCCCCCATAAGTTTCACAATTGTGTGAACTATTTTCTTATGCACGATCACTCTGCGGAACTCCACACGTACCAGTCACGTAGATTACAAAGCCATGCTTGTTTACTCTTACTCGTAAACATTATTAATGACATCTTAGTATTCGGATATACAGATCACCATCAAAAAGAGACATATTCACTCCCTGAATGATGAGCTAACCCAACGATGAGATATTCAGGACCCATGTCTCTATAGACATCAACATAAATACGGGATAGAAACACTCGCAATGTGTGACTACTAACTTCTTCTGCTGCATCACGGACTGATCAGTGCAGTTGATATACCAACATGAATAGGATATAACAAAAATGCTCAAAATTTATCTGCCTCTTGTATTGACCACATCGCGGTAAAACAAACAAAGCACACAGTACTGCTGTTCACCATTCAAATATTACTGACCACTATACACTATTACTTACTATTCAACTTCAATATATCTGTCAAAAATCAAATGAATGTTAGCAAGTTAAAGGATATATTAATATCTGAAGATTTCTTGCAATCGTTTACAAACATCGTAAACCAAATATTTAAAAATGCTCGTAACGGTATATGTAAATTGATCGTACCAGTACATATAAGAATCAAAAGACACATAACATCCCGGAAAGGCCATAGCATTTCAAAAAACAGCAGCAGCGCTACTAAGGAAAAGAATTCACAACGTGCATGGCGAACTCGATGGAATATCTCCTTTTAAGACCTTTTTGTTTATACCTTCGCCTGAGTTCAACCCTATGCGAAGAAGATTGGAAGAAAGTTAACAGCATTACTTGTCAAAAAGCACAAAGATATAAGCAGTCAACCAAAGGTAGGAAACAAACCAAAGATCGAAAGCCTGAACAAAAAAGGTGAACAACTTGATCAAAAAAAAGTTTCTTATAAACATGTTGAGCCTTGCGTTGAGCCCAGACGTGACTTCAGTGCTTGTTAAGGGGATGAACCATGCGGTTGCCCACAAAAAGATACCTTTGGAATCATATGTGGGGTAGTAAACTTCCAAAGTACAATGATGAAAGTCCACAAAATGTCAGGGGCGCAAGAGGACCTACAGCAATATTTTGAAAAGGGCTGAAATAACCCTCCCCAAAGGGGCTGATGATGGACACTGTAATGTTCTGCGAAACGTTGGCTAGTGAAGTAAGTAGCGCAATACTGCGTAATAACCCAAAATAAATCACTATAATACTTGTGGCCATGATAATCTCTAATAATATCCAAGGTGGTAGAATTTAAAATAATCAGTAACTGCATGTGTGTGAACACCTCACTAAGATAACGTTTACAAATATTTTTTTTTTATTTTTTATTTTTTTTTTTTTTTTTTTTTTTGTTACATACATGGTTTTAAAATACAAATTATGTTTTTTACATACATATTAACCACTCGGAACATTAGAACGTCAAAAGACGAAAATATGATAATAGCGGTCAAGACATTAGTACGTCTTTTCACGTAAACGCGCGAGATTTTACAAAAATCGATTTATTTCCATCACTAGTATACGGATTGCCATGATTTAAAAAACAGAGCACCGATAATGAATAACGCTACGCGTCTGTATTCAAGAATATCTATGAAATGTAGAGGTGCATTATCTAAGTCGATTGGATTTGTCATCTTGTTCGTTCATAATTTATTGCGTTTCTAAATAATTTATTAAAAATATTTTAGTTTGGACGGTTAATATTTTGAGGTGACTAATAGTTTTTAATTATATTTCTTCAATATATAAAGTGTTATTTCTTTATGATACTCAGAAAAAAGTACATTTTTCACAGCTTTGAAATAATGGTCAGCGATTTTTACATATTTTTGACGTTTTCAGAAAATGTATATTTAGAAACGCAAATATTTACGTATAACAAAACAATACGATAGCGAATTTCATAATCTTTCCAAAACATTTTTTAGAATGAGGCTACGTTTCCCAAAACGTGAGTTATGAAGCTTTTAACAAAACTCGTGAATAACACAAAAATTTTCGCGTTGTGACAGTTCGCAAAGGAACACAAAGTACATAAAAGTCCTTTTCTGAGAGGTTAAAAAAAGAAAGAAACAATGCGAATTACAGAAAAGTATATGTACACATGCACATATGTATACATATATAGTGTATTACACACCATACATAACATACACACACAATACACGTACACACACACGAGTTCATAAACAGCATATACATAAAGATAATAATATGCATAAATGTATGATAGCAAAAAAATCCCACATAGGCATCGCCAGTTCGTGGGTATACTTGTGTTTCTTTAAGGCAGTTCAGTTAAAATTACTCTAAATATACATATTTTATCTTTGTAGAAAATTGAAAAGAAAAGAATGAAAATATTTATAGTAAAATCATTATTTACTGTATTTACGGGATTAAATATGAAAAATAAAAGTTAATAAGGATTTGTTAAAAGTTAATAGAGATTAAGATCAGATGTTACAGCAGGTAAATATTAATATCTATGGTATTTATCCAAGACTTTATTACATTTTTATGTTTCCTGTAGGATGATATATTTTCACATTTGATTTCTGTATTGGTATAGAGTGCATTATAAATTTTTGGTGTAATAAAATAAGCATGTCTTTGCGCAAGCCTTGTTTTGCACAGTGGAACTTTAAATACATTATTTACCCTATTACTAGACCGATTTTCATTTTTTATAAAAAGAAAAATTTCGAGCAAATATATATTTTAAACATTGTGTACAGTAAATTTTTCTTATCTCTAACAATTTAGCCTCTTCGAATAATTGCAAGGAGGGGTAGGTCATATCTTTATGCAACATTATTTTTAGTATTAGTTTTTGTGTTATTTCTAGTGGCTTAATATGGGTGTTATAAATCCCCCCCCATGCAATTATTCCATAAGATACTGATGATTGCACCAATGCATGATACACCAATTTGATTCTTTTGATATCTACTATGTTATTTAAACGTTTAAAAATATAAGTTAAATATCTAAGTTTATTTACAAGCTTTTCTACATGATTTGTCCATTTGAGTTGGCTGTCTATTATAATTCCTAAATATTTAACTGTATTCCCCGATTTCATTTCTGTACAGTTAGTGCATAAGACAGGATTGCAAGTATTTTTGTGAAACCTTATACTTAGATGAGTTAAGGGTGCCGCTTTTTTGGTATTATAAAAAGGAATATATATAGTTTTTTCACAGTTCAGAGTTAGAAGGTTTTGATTGAGCCATTCTTTGACAATAATTGTGCACTTATTTGCATTTTTAG
This sequence comes from Hesperophylax consimilis, assembly GCF_061612785.1. NCBI lineage: Eukaryota > Metazoa > Arthropoda > Insecta > Trichoptera > Limnephilidae > Hesperophylax > Hesperophylax consimilis. The sequence goes on from NC_142841.1 coordinate 31,832,445, forward strand.
AGACCTCGTCCCAGGATTTACCATGAACTGTGATTGCAGTATCATCAGCATACGAGAAAAGTTTTCCCGGAATACTAATATTACATAGGTCATTAATATAAATTAGAAACAAAAGCGGACCTATAACTGTTCCTTGTGGAACCCCATGTCTCATAGATGCTGGTTTACTAATATTTACGCCAATTTTTGTGGATTGTCTGCGATCAAGTAAATAATTTGTTAAAAGTGACAGACAATTATTTTTGATTCCCATATTATTAAGTTTTCCAAGCAGTTTATTATGATTGACGGTATCAAAAGCCTTTTTTAGGTCTAAGAATATTGTTAAACTTTTCATATTCGAATCTAGATTGGTGTATAATTTTTTTGTTAGATTAAATAAAGCATCATCAGTACTAAGACCTGATCTGAAACCATATTGGTGTGGTGACAAGAGTGCATTAGATTCTAGAAACTCTAGTACTTGTATCTTTATGATTTTTTCTAATATCTTTGCAAGTTGGGATATCAGCGATATTGGTCTGTAGTTGTCAAGTTTAGAGATCGATCCAGATTTATGTATGGGTACAATAATTGAGAGTTTAAATGCATTTGGGAAAATGTTTTTTTCAAGGCAGGAATTAAAAATGTGTTGTAAGGGCATAGAAATGTGTTGTTTAATAGACTTGATTGTGATACAGCTTAATTCATCTGGACCATTGGCTGTATTTGTTTTAAGATTGTCAATGTGTTTTATAATTTCAGATTCAGTTATCCGTTTAAATTGAGATAAATTAGGAGTATATTCGGGGGTGGGTATGTCTATTTGGGTTGATTTATGTATACTGTTTTGAAATGAGGGATTATTATTTATTAAATCTGCGGCACCGTTTGTAAAGAAATCATTGAATTTATTTGCGATTTTTCCTACATCCGTTATGACTATTTTATCGTCTGTTACAATTTTTTCGAGAAATCTTTTTATTTTGTGTGTTCTATTCGTTATTTCATTTATGACTTGCCATGTTTTTTTAGAATCATTATCAGCTTTTTGCAATTGGTTTGCATAGTATTCTTGTTTACATTTCTTCATAAGAATATTAAAAAAATTTCTATAGATTATGTATTGTTGACGTAAATTTCCATTAGATGGTACACCTTTTACCATACAGTAATTCTCATGGTTTTTGTAAATTTTGTACAGTTTGTTCCTGTGTTGACTTGCAATTATCAGTCCACGCGTGATCCATGGTTTAATTTTTTTATGTTTTCTTTTAGGTGTTCGTGTTAATTCTAGACTATTTTTGATATTATTATTTAATATCGAATATAATGTATTCAGTGATTGATTTGGGTCATCATTGGATAAAACTTGGTTCCAAGTTTCTTTTTTTAGAGAATTGTTTAGTGTTTGGTAGTTAATTTTATTTTTTTCCACTTGTTGTTCTTTAGTTGTATGATGAAAATTTAATTTACTGTGACCGAAAAAGGTTGGGTAGTGGTCTGTGATATCGAATTTTAGGACAGCTGATCTGGGTATAAAATTTTTATTAGTTTTGAGTAATATATGATCGAGGCAAGAATCAGCGTGATGGCCATATCTAGTGGGTTTATTTATGTAAGACAGATAACCCTCGCTATATATTACATTTAGATATTCGTTTGCAATAGGGTTTAGGATCGAATTATCAATGTTGATGTTTATATCACCTACAATAAATGAGAAATCGGATTGATTGCAATTATTTTCATTTATAAAATATTTAAGTTCTGTAATAAAGGATTTAGAGTCTAAGGAAGGGGAGCGATATATAGCAAGTATAGAGTATGTTTTACTGTTATGTGTGAAGGATAAATGTATGGCATTAGAATACTTAAATTTGGGGATATTAATTATTACGTTAGTTATTTTATTTGAACTGTAAAATATTGAGAGACCATCGTGAGAAGTATGTTTACAGGGTAGTGAGTAAGTCTCATAATCGGAGATGTGGTAGGGTATTGAGTCACGCATTTGCGTTTCGGTAAGTATGATTACATTTGGACGAAAATCTAGAGAATTGAGGAAAATACAGAAATCATCAAAATGTTTGCGTATGCTTCTTATATTTAAATTTATTAAATTGAAATCTGTATTTCCCTCAATTATGTAGTTATTTAGTTCTGTCATATTTTCATAAACCTTAGTGTCTGGGACCGAAAAATCGTCATAGTAATCCATTTTCAAATTTAATTATATAAATTTCTTACTCTAGTAGGTACATGATTATTGGGTTGGAATGTCGTTAACATCATTTATTCTTATTATAGGGGATTCTTCGTTCTTTCTCAGTAATACATTTCCATCCTTCGTCCAAACGTATTTATATCCCAAAGATTTGGTAGATTTTGTTAACCAAAGAAGTTGTTTATTCTTTGGGGTAAGTTTATCATTTATGAATATTTTTTCAGTTGATTCTGAGTACCTGATGTCCTTGGGAGTGAAGATTCCTTTATTTTTTTTTTGTTTGATGACCTTATCCTTCGTTTCCTTTGTATCAAATTGAATAGTAATAATTTGTTTCACCGGGTTGTTATAGTAATTCACCAATGAGTTATTTTTTAGGAGGTCACTACAGTCTAGTGTCGACATCAGCATTTAAATTTAAATATGGTTAGTGACATTTAAAGTATCAATTAGGAAGTCTTGTATTTTCCGTCCCTCATAATGTAACCAATATATAAAGCATAATATCCTATTCATTTAACTTTCAGTCGGAAGGGTGCGGTTTTGAAATCTAAAAATATATCAACAACGATTTTTCGAATATTGTTTGTTTGGCCTGCAAGAGCTAAGATTTTTCAGACTATTCACTTTTGCTACACGTGTCACTCCAATCTCCGTCATCTATTTTACTTATAAAAACCATATAAAATATAGTGACCGGATAAATCATCACAATGATAATTCATCACATCTTTAAAAAGTTGTATAAAGTCATGGAAAGTGATGAAACAAATACTTTATTAACTGGGTTAAGTAGGTTAGGTTTGGTTAATAAAAAAAAAATTTACATCGTTTTGACTTTCTATCACTTTTTAAAAGTGTGTTGAATTGTCACTGTGTTGAGCTATCATGGAACCATACAATATTTTATCCTACAGGTCTTTAAATGCCTTTACAATGTTGCATGTAAAAGAATCAACGACGGTAAAAATATCAATTTAAATTCGAATTTTTTGACTTTAAACAGCTGGTTTATTTGTTTGGTCTACTGAGAATGATTCGATATGTCTGTATTACACTGAAATCTACTTGAAATTATTGATGGCGTTCTTTTGTGAATGATAAAAATATAAGCGAAATGCAAACCCCGATTTGTGGGTAAATCGATTCCCGATATGTCAGAAAAATTGATTCCTGGAATACGGGGAAAATTTTGGCGGAAAACGCGTCAGCGAAGCGCAAATCAATATCCCTTTCATTACCGACGAATTACCTAAGCGAGTCCTGGGATTTGCGAAAAATAGACGAGCAATATCCGCGAACGGCTAAAATCATACAGGATTCTATTACGACCGAAATTTCACTTGCAATAGTGCTCTCCATGCAAAATCGATAAAAGCTTTAGCGAAAAAAACTAAGTATAAAACTGTAAAATCTACCTTACGATATGGAGGAAAAGTTAGAGCTGAAACATCACAATGTGCACATTCACTGTTCAAAACGTTCGAGAATTCTGCTACTTCATACAAAGAAATGTTCTTGATTGGAATACAAAAATAACTCACTTTTGCCACGTGCTTAACGACTTTCCATAAATAATTTTGGAGGGCTTTCCATAATTGTAACAATAATGAATTGTTTAAAATAAACACTACAGCCATTATAAACGTTCGGTGAATTTAATTTGATTCAGTCGATAAAATATCGTGATCCAATCAAAAGAACGAGAATAATATATTTTATTTTTATTTACTACAAAATAATACAAGATTTAAAATTAGCAGTATGAAAAATAAATTTCCTACTACTCCATAAAGTGAGCTTCAGGAGCTCTTGTTTATGGGAGGAGCAAGTATATACAAAAATAAAATAAAGCTTAAAGGGTGATGTGTAAATAATATTCGAAGATTTATAAAAACATAACTAAGAAATTAATTCAAGATACAAATTAACTTAATTAATTATTTCAATCTTCAAATAAACTACAAACACAATTCAATAAATACAATTTTAGACAATTAGTACTATAACAATAATTTTAACGTTTTTTTAATGCTAGATAGTAAAGATTAAGTATACGTATATTTAAGGTAGAGGGTTTTCCAATAAGAGGTGTTATTTTGATATTCAATCGTAAAAGATCAATGGTTTCGTTGCTTGTGTAGCACGTAGCGCCGTTTTGCTGAAAGTAAACGTTGTCTAGATCAATACCATTCAATTCCGGCCATAAAAAATCATTAATCATCTCTCAATAGCGCAATCCATTCTCCGTAACTGTTGCTCTAGCCTCATTTTCGAAAAAGTAACGTCCAATGACTCCGCCGGACCATAAACCGCACCAAACAGTCACACGTTGAGGATAAAAAGGCTTTTCAACAATAACTCTTGGGTTTTCCGAGCCCCAGATGCGACAATTTTGCTTTTTGACGAAGCCACCGACGTGGAAATGGGCCTCATCACTCGAGACGATTTGCATTCGATTCACTCAAGGGAATTTTAATAATTTCAATGCGTTGTTGAAGCGTTTTTCGTTCCATTTTTATTAATGGCGTAGTTTTTACTTGTCAAATGTCAAAAATAACAGCTTTAAAAGTAACATCTACCGAAATAGCGGGCTATTCAAAATAACACCTCTTATTGGAAAACCCTGTAAAATATATTATTTTCTAATTTTAGGGAGTTAATTATTTTTGAATTGTTCATATTTCAAAGTTTCTGTTACCTTAATTTTGTTTTTGGACTGTAATATATTGTACCATTTCACATCTAAATACAAGTAGTGGTGCTGAGCCGTGGTCGTTCTTAGCATTGAGGTGGCTACTAGGCCTTTTGTAATAATATAATATAATACATCGTTCGAAATGAGTAAAATATTTAAAGTAAAAGCAACTTGCGACCATCCATAATTCATAGGTCGCTGGTTCTAATTATGAAATGCGAATCTTTTTTTTATAAGTATATATTATTTCACATATACAAATATACAAAAAAAATACTAAATAATTTTTTTTTCTCTATTTATAAAATATATTTAAATACAGTTTTTTACATGCTTTTCGACTACCACCCTAGACACACGTCCGTATTATTTGGCATACTTGCGGCACGTTCCACGGAAATGTATAGTATATTTGGCATACTTGCGGCACGTTCCACGGAAATTTATAGTATTTTTGGCATACTTGCGGCACGTTCCACGGAAATATATAGTATAGTAAGCATACTTGCCGCACGTTCCACGGAAATAGATAAACCAGAATCACCCTGGTGAAAAACTTTAAAACAGAATCCAAACGTTTCACAGTGGTACGGTCCCATACAAGCCGCGGGAAAAAATTTCAAAATTATGAACCTTGTTCTTTGTCCCCTGTAAATATTACTGAGAATATTTACATTGTTTATAACTTTATACATCAGCCATCGAACCTGTAGGAATGTTCCTACATTTTATAGACTTCTTTTCTAAATTATGTCTCTATCCTTGTATGGGACCGCAACAGTGTGCGTTTTTTAAACCCGAGTTTGGTGACCAGATCTGAATAGCCAGGTACCTACCCACCTATTTCTTTTCCATCTTCACTACCTTCAGCATCACAACATACCTATTCGAGGATGCTTTAGTCTCACTGTCTCCGGTAAATAGTGAGCTGTTGGGACTCTTCTGCGGCGTTCATTTAAATACAAAAATATTTTTAAATATCTGTTTGAATTTAATATAATCTCAAAGGTAAAACTCGTTTGAACTCATAAAAAGAAAAATATTTAGCATAGTGTAAACACTACAAAGTTCTACCATATCCAAGGTCCCAGGGGTAGTAGATTTTAATTTGACACATCCTTGCATCTCGTTTATCCGGTTCAGTTGGCTTGGGGTTGGTTGGTCCAGCATTTTCCCGCCTTTCGGATAAAATGGGAATATACTTAAGTGTAACTAAATACGTCGTAACTCACTTTGGCATCTGGTTGGTTATTTTAGTTTACAAAACGATCGTCCTTTTAGCACAATGCCGTGATTGAAGAAAAGTTTTATTGTGTGACCCGAGCTCACTAGGACCACGCCCGACATAATCATCATTTTATTTTTAAATTTCCATTGTATTTTATTTTTAAATATACCAAATCATATTGTGTTAGGTACTTATTATAGATATGTAAATATATGGGACGGTGGGATTTAACCAACCTCTCTACATCATAAAATAATTAAAACAAATATTTTTTTTACCATCTCTTTTATTTCTTTCTAAATCTTTATAAACAAACCTTCAAATTTATACAACTTTCTAAATTGTGTGAAAATCTCTGTTTGCATATGTAACAAGAACTTGTTTTTTTGCATTAATATTGTGTATTTATATGTTTGCAGAGCACATGTTCTGTTTTATATTAAAAAAATACGTAATCATAAAAGTCCAGTAATAACTTATTAAGCCTCATATTTCTATCTAAAATACCGACAATATAAAAAAATATCATTATCGTTCTGTGACGGCAATTCATGGTCGGTAATGAAAGCTTTGATGAACCTCTAAGCCAGCAATTCTCCACCCAGGGTTCGCGTTTCCCGGGGGTGTTTTACGGAATTTCATGCTCTACAAGCTTTATTTTGGTAACTTGGATAATTTTGAAAGAATCTTAATTTTTGATGTCTAATTTCACTAGATTAAGCATCGAGCACATCGTTATTATGTCTCAACAAATAATCTTTTTTCACAAATCTTCAACGAGCAAAACACATTGCGACAGCATTTGCGCACCCACATTAAGACGGAAATGCCTCTTCAAAGGTCACAACAAATTCAATGAACAACTATTACAAATAAAATCTTTTTCTAATGGGAGGGACACAGTTTCGAGAGACAGGCCGCCAATGGTTTCGCATCCAAAAAGGTTGGAATCCGCTGCGTCTAAGCCGAAGATATTAAAGGATCAGTTCTACTTTTCAATATCTTCCACCATTGTACCTAACTTCTCGAGGATTTTGAAGCTTTACGATTTTATCTTCAACAAGTGTTTATTTATGAGTTTTCAAAAATTTCCATCAGCCCGTAGAACTATGGCAAATCTAAAATTGGCGAATGTTATAATAACAGTAAATAAATGTTTTTATCCAAGTCGTTAATTTCGATGAAGTAGAGCAGTCCAAAGCGTTGAGTTTCCTGGATAGGTGTTGGTTTTCCCGGGATAAATCTACTACTTGCTAAGTCCTCCATTCATAGCAAAACCAGCAGTTGATGGACCCACCATAATTAAATGGTTACTCGATAAATAAATGGGTAATTTACGTAAAAGGGACTACTAGGAATTCGTAATATGTGAACGATGGATTAATATTAACACACTAGTGAGCAGTAATTTAATTTCAACAAAAAACAGCGATAACTTTGAACAAAATCACATTAATAGTTGGAATAATATTATGGAACAAAAATAAAACCATCATTAATAAATTTTAATTAAAACATAACGATGATCAAAAGTCGCATGTGTTGGAGCAGGGACGAGGAACTAACCATACCCTTAAGGGAAGGTTGATGACAGAAAAAAATGGTTCATTAAGTGAATTGTCAAAATCCTTACAAATGAAAACTTATCATTTTTAACTAATTGAGATAATAAAACCTAGACATTTTTAAAGTAACATATATTTATCATAATATGAAAATAAAAACGAAAATTCAATCCAAATTGCAAAAGCAGCAATTTCCGCTTTTAATTATGGTAGTAGGAGGAATGTAAATATGTTCAGGTTATTCATGACCAGGGAATGTTTGTCTTTACCAAGATTATTGTGCCGGTGAACTCTTCTCATGTGTTTAGATTGTTTTGTATTTCGCAAACAGTCCTATTTTGCAACGATTCGTTTTAGGTAATTTCGTAAACGTAAGTAAAAAAATTAAATTAGACCCAACACCGATCCTTTTAGAACATCCAGATTGTTTTCTTTTGGTTCTTTACGGATTTTTAAATTAGTGTGACTTTTATCTTTCATTGCGACATTCTTTAAATAAACTGGGAAAAACATTCAGTTCCAATCGATTCTAACTTTTCTAGCAGCTATTTTCTCAAGCATTTCAAAGCTCTTTTGAAGGCAAAAAAAGTTACAATATTGAACTTGTTTATGTTCATTTTTCTTCCAAGACTCAACGACTATGTTGTTCACCGCTTCTGCATTATTACTCCAAAATCTGATTTTTCAATTTTTGATTGCATAAAAGGTATTCTTTTTTTAAAGTGTTAAAATTGATTTATTCTGATTACTTCCAGTATTGATTTCACTCTACTCATTTAGACAATATATAATTTAAAGCCAATTAAGAAAGACCTTTACCCTTTGAATTGATCTAAAAGCGTTCCTCTGATTATTTAAATCTCCGATCTTACCACTCATGAATTCTATAGCAAATTTTCAGAAATACCAAATTAATCATTTCCTTTAGTCATTTATCTACATCTCTTACTTTATAGAGTATAACTAAACGAAGTTCAGCCTTTTATTAATCTGATCAAATAATAAGAGTGGTTTGGAAGTAGTGCTAAAATTATACCTTGTAAAATTTCATTTTATACACATCATACGCCAAATCTAGTCCTTAATCCATTATCACTGTTTCTCGTTCACTCGGCACAAATTTTTCTTTTCACAAGTGTGGTTATTGTCATTTTTTCACTGGTAGGTACAAAAAAAACTACTAGCCATAAAAGTTTTAGTACAGATCTCCTCACCAAGCGCAACTTGTTATCGACGTCCAATGCTGAAAGATACTTAATTTTTAATAGTGTTTTATTAAATTGTAATATAATACCTGTATTTGTGTAAAGCATCGTTTATAGCCTTAAATACATTCCCAAAATAAACAAAGCCAGCCTTTGTCACTGATTGATGTGAATTGGTCACGGTAAAAATAAATACTTAATACAAATACTCCCGAACACTGAAGAGATAAACTGATAGTAATTTCAAAGTAAGGTCAAACATTTTCAAGTATTGAAATCTTTCTTGAACAGATAGTCAGTACCATCGGCCTGTTTGGAGCCTAGCTTGTAGAAAGGTCTTATGGAAGCGTGCGACATCTGATTAGTTTTCTTTCGAATAGCAGTAGATCACACTTCTTGGGAAAACCTGTTCATTGTTCCCGGTATTCTCGCTTGTTTCGAATCAGGTGATGTTGAGAAGATCCAAAATTGTTTTGTGATAGCACAGCTTATCTGTTTGATATTGTCTTGCCCCGAAGAAAATCTGACATTATCGCCACTATTAAATTCTTTCCATAATTTGTCGAGTTCTAAGTAAAAGCATTTTCGTGCGTGTCGTTTTATGGTATTCTGTTTAGTAGCTCCGGCAGTGCTGAGTGGGTATGGCAGTTCACCGTCTATCTGCTATACACGGTGTCCGGGGATAAAGTGCGCTAACTTTGGGGGTGATTCTAAATGATTTTAAAAGTAAAAAATATTTTTTTAAATTCTAAATTTCAATGTTTTAAGATAGTTGTTACGTTACAAAGATGATTTCTTTGCACCGGCAAATAAATATTCTTCTATTGAAAAATAGTTATTCATCTTTTTTACTTCTACCATCATCAAGAATAATTTACTGAAGTTAGCGCACTTTACCCCCCAGACACCCTGTATTACATTATTTAATGTGTAATCTTCGCGGGTTTTAAATTTTTGTATCATATGATTAAAATAGTTTTTTTTAATAGATTCACTGTTTTTGAATGAATACCAAAATGACAATCTGGATTTTAAAGCAGATGAAAGACTTTTTCAGATTTTAATATTACAAACGGATATACGCAAATAAAAATATTTAAAAATTTTGATTTAAAAAATAAAGGCATTTTTTTACGATTGCTTTGAAGCTTACCGATTATTATTTTACGAGTCCGTCTCAGTTTAGTACTGAGTTGACACTTTTGAAAAAGTAAGCTTCTTGTAACGTCCCAAGGCTCCCTGTGACGTCACGGGAGTTTTATCAGGCATTGAAAAATTGAAACTCTGAAAATTATTTTCACCTTTCACCTTTCACCATTTCAATTAACTATAAAAAAGCTCAAATAAATAATCTTATATTTAAGATATAATGTAATTATTATTAAAAAAAATTAATGACCTGGGGTTCCTTTTTACTAAATTTTCTAAACCTGAAAACTGCTAAATACACGATTTTAAAGAAATGTTAGATTTTTTAACCTTTTACTAATTTCTTATTATAATACTTTTATAAAGTAAGAATTCATATAAATTTTAAATAGCTGGAAATAAAACAAAATGCGTTCCAACTGAAGTATGAGATTTTCGATGAAAAATAGAAAAATGTGATGTTCTTACAATTTTCGGATACGGCAATCATAGTTTTTTTTTAAGAATAGTATTGTCTATTTTTGAAATCTAGAACCATGCGCCTGTATCTGTATTGATCTGGCTACAATTTGTCTGGTCTCTCCTTGAAATCTAGAACCATGCGCCTGTATCTGTATTGATCTAGTTACAATTTTTCTGGTCTCTTCTTCGAATCTAGAATCATGCGCCTGTATCTGTATTAATCTAGTTAAAATTTGGGTAATTATTCGGAATCGCTGGACAAGGGTTATATGAAATATTTATATGTAAAACCTTCTGATTTACCTTAATTTACTATAAAAGGAATCTGACTGCATTTGGGATATTTTTAATTTTAGCATTTTAATTTTTAATTACGTAAATCGAAAATTCACTCTCGTTGTATGGGATGACAGCTGGAATGGTTTCTGTTGATAAAATTTTCTTTTGTCTGTATTCCTGATACGAGTGGCTATATTTTTTACCATGTACTAGGTAGGTACTATTTTAGCCAAACTCGAAAAATAAAATAAAGATATTTAGGTATGTTTTATAAAATAGAAAAATTAAAAAAGGTGATGTTATTATAGGTTAGGTTGGATAATTTTAGGTTAGGTTGGTTTATTATTAGGATTTAGGTTAGGATAGATTGGATATTATAGGTAAGGTTGGATTATTTTTAAACTTCCGATTTAGTTGTCCGGGTTAAGTCTTCCCCAAAGGAAAAACTTAACCCTTCCACTCACTTTTCCACAAATGATCAGCTAGTCAATCAACACTATGTAAGTGCATTATATAAGTAAAATAAATACAAAACAATACAAGAACAACAACACGTCAAATCACCAGATATCAAATGGGAAAAAAAAATTCACCGTCTCCAGATATTTTCATATCAGAGGGTTCGGCTCGGTAGAACTTCTAACAGGGCCTATAAATCCTACTGATCCCTCAACATAAATATTTAAAAAATCTTTCGTTATCCTACATGTATTCAAAATGACCGACTTTTGCATCTTTATATATAAATTTTTTGATAGATCTAATACGCCTAAATTTTTAATTAGAGAGCTAGGTATAATGCCAGTAGCCGAAATAACGAATGGTAATATTTTTATAGTCTGAGAATGCCAAATTCTTTTTATTTCATTTCCTAAATCTGTGTATTTTCTTATTTTTTCACTAACAGATTTTTGAATATTACAGGAATTTGGAATAGCAACATCAATGATATAAGTAATTTTTTTAATTTTGTCATGTAAAACTATATCGGGTCTATTATGACTAATCGCTCGGTCTGTTAGTATAGTTTTATCATAATATATTTTATAAAATTCGTTTTCTAAAAATGAATTTGGTTCGTATTCATAATATGGTACTACATTACGGCAGTCAATCAAGTTATGTTTAATTACCAAATTTTGGTGAATTATTTTTAAAACTTGATTGTGCCTAAATGTATACTCGGACGGTGCTAATATAGAACATCCCGATATAATATGTTCTATAGTTTCCGGAAAGGCCAAACATTTTCTACACAAATCATCAATTTGATTTGTATCTTTGATTATATGCTTTCTATAATTTTTAGTATTAATGACTCTATCCTGAATTGCAAGCATAAATCCTTCTATTTCTGCTCTCAACTCTCCAATACTCAACCATTTGTTTGACTTAATTTTGTCAACATACGTTTGGTTGAGATAATTGAAGTGTTTTGCGTGTAAAATTTTATTTGACCAGGAATCTAATAATTCCTGGTTGGGATTTATAAAAATGTTGGCATTCTCATCGTATAAATTTAAAGGTGTAATATTTCTATCTGCCTTGCAAATTATTTTGTGCATTTCTGAGCTATGAGCTTTCCTATGGAAAAAAGTTCTTAGCATTTCTACCTGATTATGTTTCAAAGAAGTTATTTTGACTATACCTCTACCTCCTAAATTTCTTGGTAAATTAACTCGTTCTATAGCTGAATTTGGATGATGGCAATTAAACTTTGTTAGCGTAGTTCTAATTAATCTTTCTAAGTTATCTAAATCTGTATTAGACCATTTAATTATGCCAAATGAGTACGTTAATAGAGGTATTGCCCAAGTATTTATTGCTTTTACTAAATTTTTAGCAGATAGATTGCATTTTAAAATTTTTCTTATCCTAGTTTGAAATTTAATCCTCATATCATTTTTAATACTACTATGGTCTAATCTATTTGATTGTGGGTATCCTAAATACTTATAAACCTCATCCCTTTTCATACTAGTAATTTGGAAATTTCTAAATATACTCTCGTCCCCATCTACAATTTTGCCTTTCTCTATATGGATCGTTCTACATTTATCTAAACCAAATGTCATTTTGATATCATCTGAAAAGTTTTTAACTACCTCGATCATTTTCTCTAAATTTTGTTCAGAATTCGAAAATAATTTTATATCATCCATAAATAATAAATGCGAAATTGTACTACTCTCCCTTGTATTACCCTTAACTTTTATATATTATAGGTTAGGTATGATTATTATTATTATTATTATTTTTTTATTTTTTGATATCAATAGCAAAATTTGTACATTATGTAGGTTTAAAGTATAATATAAGTATATTTTTTGTATTTTTTTCACAGTCCTCCTCACTAGGGTTTCCTGTTCTGAGGCGGCCTGTAGTTTTTTTTAAATTTTTGTATTTAGTTTTGAATTGTCTTTACATTGTCTTCATAATGTTTGTAAGTTGATTATTACTTTGATCTCTAAGCCATGTTTTGACTTTTGTTTTAAATATACTCATTTCGTTTATTTTTTTGGTTTCATTTGGTAGAGCATTGAACAATTTTATAGCATGGAATTTATTATTTCTCTGTCCAAAGGATGTGTTCAAACTGGGAGTAATCAGGATATTTTCGCTTTTTGCCCTGGTTGTGTATTTATGTTGGGCAGTGGAGTATTCGGATATGTTTTTTTTTCAGTTTAAATAAAATATTTTTTGAATATAGTTTCTGTTCATTGTAAACATTGAAGTTTTTGAATATTTCTTCTGTCGGAGTTCTAAGCGGAACTTTCAGTATAGTCTTTAATACTCCTTTTTGTGCTATATTGAGCCGCTCTGTGTGAGTGCTCAAGGCAGACCCCCATCCAGTTATTCCGTACTCTATTTGTGATTGACACAAAGCATAGTATACTTTTTTAATATCGTTTATATTGAGGATATTGCGAATGTTTCTAAAGAAGTATATATACCTGGTTAGTTTTTTTGTAATTATATCTATATGTGAGTTCCAACGGAGATTATCATCAATTTCAATTCCAAGATATTTGGATATAGGTTAGGTTGGATTATTATAGGTTAGGTTAGAATATTGTAGGTTAGGTTCGATTATTATAGGTTAGGTTGGATTATTATTAGGATATAGGTTAGGTTAGGTTAGGTTGGATTAGGTAGAATGAAATCACAAACCAGTCTATAAAAACCTAGCGTAGCCCACAAACTACTTGAAAACTGGGATATAACTCTAAAGGGGACGCGAGCAAGCGTTATTAAAGGTTCCCCAACATTTATAGGTTAAGTTAGGTTGGATTATTATAGGTTAGGTTAGGTTGGATTATTATAGGTTAGGTGAGGTTAGGTTGGATTATTATAGGTTAGGTTAGGTTGGATTATTATAGGTTAGGTTAGCTTGGATTATTATAGGTTAGGTTAGGTTAGGTTGGATTATTTTAGGTTAGGTTAGGTTGGATTATTATTAGGACATAGGTTAGGTTAGTTTAGGTTGGATTATTATAGGTTAGGTTAGGTTGGATTATTATAGGTTAGGTCGGTTTATTATTAGGATTAAGGTTAGGTTAGGTTGGATAATTGTAGGTTAGGTTCGATTATTATAGGTTAGGTTCGATTATTATTAGGATATAGGTTAGGTTAGGTAAGGTTGGATTATTATAGGTTAGGTTAGGTTGGATTATTTTGGGTTAGGTTAGGATATAGGTTAGTTTAGTTTAGGTTTGATTATTATAGGTTAGGTTACTATAGTTTAGGTTAAATAAAACAATAATTATAATAATACCTAAATATAAATAATTTAAGTTTTTTAAGTAACATAAAAATATTTTATTTTTCGAGTTTGGCCAAAACAGTACCTAACTAGAATGTGCATTCTGAAATGATTCAAATTCTAGCTACTCGTATCAGGAATACAAACAAAAGAAAATTTTATCAACAGAAACCATTCCAGCCAATTCCAGCTGTCATTCCATACAACGAAAGTGAATTTTCGATTTACGTAATTAAAAATTAAAATGCTAAAATTAAAAATATCCCAAATGCAGTCAGATTCCTTTTATAGTAAATTAAGGTAAATCAGAAGGTTTTACATATAAATATTTCATATAACCCTTGTCCAGCGATTCCGAATATTTACCAAAATTTGTCTGGTCCTTTCTTCCAATCTAGGATCATGCGCCTGTACCCTGTACCTATATTGAAATAGCTACAGATTGTCTGGTTCCTTCTTGAAATCTAGAACCATGCGCCTGTAGCTGTATTGATTGGTTACAATTTGTCTGGTCCCTTCTCAAAATCTAGAACCATGCGCCTGTATATGTATTGATCTAGATATCATTTGTCTGGTCCCTTCTCAAAATCCACAACCATGCGCCTGTATCTGTATTGATCTGGCTATAATTTGTCTGGTCTCTCCTTGAAATTTAGAATCATGCGCCTATATCTGTATTTATCTAGCTACATTTTTTCTGGTCCTTTCTCGAAATCTAGAATCATACGCCTATATCTGTATTGATCTATCTACAATTTGAATATTTAGATCCGTTTGCTTTACTTTTGAATATCTTAAAGCTTTCATGATTGAATCGTTATATTGGTTTAGACGGAAAATTACCATCTTCTACATTTTTTTACAAATATTGTGATTTTTGGAATCTCTTTGAAAGCACGAAAGCCGTAATTGAATATAGGTAAAAGTGTTATTAATGTGTTTGATGATGATGAAATAAACAATGTAAAAAAACAACAAACACTAACAAATACTTTCCTACAGTAATACAGTTGGTTGATTTCAGGTGGGAAAACAATGTAATAAAGAAAAGTAAAAGAAAAAAAAATGAAGTTGATTGAAAAATACTAGTACTTTTTGAAATAAGCCAAGTAGCTTAGTGATTAAAGCAGCTAACCGGCAATCAGAAGTCTGCACGTTCAATTCCCATCGGTCGCATTTATTCTTTCTCAGGAGATTTTTTATTTGTTATGTGTATTTCTGACGAATAACTATTGCTTATAATAATTTGATTACAATTTTTTGTGTTTTTTTGTTATGGGTTTTTTTGATACACGTGCGAAATTATGAATAGTTTGGTATTTTAGCCCAAATTGTGCTGTAAAATGCTCGGAAACAACTTATTGATGTATTTTTAATTATTATTTACTCAACACGGAATTATCCCATTGTGAAATGAAAAAGTTACTAAGATGTCAAAAATACAAACACGAACATGCGCTCGGCAGGCATAGCTGGCTTTTCAATTCGGAATGAAATCTAATATATCTTTAATAATCTCCTTTTAAAATATTAAATGGAGATTATTAAACAGACAAATGGTTACTTAGATTTCATTCCGAATTGAAAAGCCAGCTATGCCTGCCGAGCGCATATTCGTGTTTGTATTTTTGACATCTTAGTAAATTTTTCATTTCACAATGGGATAATTCCGTTTTGAATAACCATTAATTAAAAATACATCAATTAGTTGTTCCCGAGCACTCTACAGCACAATTATTATGAATAATAATACTGAATTAGGTGAGCAATGTATTAAACAGTTGTATTATTTGAGAAAATATTTCGTGTTGGGGGTAGCTGGGTTTGAGATTGGTTGTAATCATTCTAGAACCACAGAAGTCACTGAAAATCCTCTTTCCAATGCCTAGTTCTCTCAGCACAGGATATTTAATGAGGAAGATTTCATATACATATATTTTCTGAAAGTGTCGAAATTGTAATAAAGTATTAAATTTGTAAGATTAAGAACATTTTTTTTTTTTATGTGACACCTAACAAGAGTGTTCCTGCTTGTGCAGTGTACAGACAGGGGAACTATGTCACCACCCGGTTGGGCGGCGTTGTGAGGCGGAATAAGGTAGGGGCTGTAGGAAGGGATTTGTTAATGCGGGCCTTGAAGATTCTCGGATTATAGGAGAGAGAAAAAACAAATGCCGGTAGCTCGTTCCACATACGAGCCGACTTACACAAAAACGAGTCGTAAAAACGGCCCGTTCTCATGAAGCCAACGTCAACCGTGAACGGGTGTTCAGTTCGTGTCCGTCGAGTTTCGCGTACGTGCACCGGTGCATCAGGAATCAATGCTGCTAGCTCCTTGGAGCAGGCTCCATTGAAATACCTGTAGAACAGACACAGCATGCCTACATTGCGTCTATGCATTAGAGAAGGCAATCGGTCTGTTAACAACGGATTGTCAATCAGACGGATCGCTCTCCTTTGCACAGATTCAAGCAGGTTTATTAAGTATTTTGGTGCACCAGCCCAAAGGTGGCTCCCAAATTCAATAGTTGGGCGGACTTGAGACTTGTACAGGGTCAGCAGCTGGTCACTGTTGAAGAATCTCCTAGCCCACATATTCTACATCTGTTTTATATTTATATTTCATACACATATATTATCTGAAAGTGTCGAAATTGTAATAAAGTATTAAATTAGTAAGGATTAAGAACATATTCTACATCGGTTTAATATTTATATTTTATCTACAATTATTTTCTGAAAGTGTCGAAATTGTAACATAATATTCAACATAAAAAATATTTTATTTGAATACTTAATGAGCAAAACCTCATTTTATAATAATTAATTATTGAAATCAAAATTAGCGATTCTTAAACAAAAATTTGAAACAGAAAAAGAGGGTAGAAAAACGAGGGTCCTGGGTTCAAGTACTAGTAGTGACCGTATCTTATTATTTTTCAAATTTTGGTTTAAGAATCGCTAATACATACAGTTTTCATATTGAATCAATTACATTATTATAATTATATTACACAGTTCAGATTGATTTAGCACATTGCTGGTGTAAAACTATTGAGTAAAATAATTAAATTAAATTGGAAATTTGGGGCGAAATCTATGAAGGGTATTTAAAAGGTTAAAGAATTTGCAGGTAATATGATTAAAATGAATTGCAGCTGTAAGTAATGCACGGTATTTAATCATAAGTTCCGAATCTCAATTTTTTTGACATCTTCGAGTTCAAATGGTTCAAAGCAACCAAACACACCATTAAAATTATTCAACACTGTTACAAAGAGAAATGTAGCCTCAAGAGGATACGACGTAACAGGCGTCAAAGCCTGAAAACCAACAACATATAATGTCTATTTGCGGTGAAAATCTTTAATCATATCCGACTTTCAAACCTCTCCTTTCAAATCTTGCTCAATCCGCTTCAAAGCAAATAATGATGATAAATGTTTTTCGCAATATAAAATTTTGCAAACACATATTTTTGGCATGAAAGAGAAATCTTTCAACCAACCGGTAACAGTTAACATTTTTCTCGTTTGTTCCGATGAAACTTTTATAATTTTTATTTGACAAAATGATAGGGAGAAAAGTTTTTTTTGTCGCTGTCCGTTCTTCTACGAATGTGTTATAATATATTCAAATAGGTTACTAAACATAGACTTTATTAATAATCCAATTACATTAATATATGACCTTTACAACTCAAAATGATGGTATTGACATTAACCAAAGATTTTATAAAACCACGAGATCTCGTAATTGCAGGATTTTTTAAGCTGAAAGTGGCCTTTGCAAAAAGCCACATGTCGAATGTTAATAAATTTGAAAAATTACGACATCTCTCCAGTGACATTATAAAAATATAAGACATGTTATCTTCATATTAATTGAATAAAAAAATGTAGCACCGCTTTTGTGAAAATGATAGCCTTTCAAAGCATATGAATGTGAATGGGCCACTAAAGTATGTCCATTAGACCTAGTTAAGTGCAACCACGCACGTTGTTCCAGTATCGTATCTTCACTCCAATAATTCATCTTAGCATCTCAAAAGCATTTGAACAAAGCCATTACACATTTTGAATAAATACCTGTTAATTCATAACATACTTTTTCGCATGTTTGACATGAAAAGTTCATTGAAATTAAATAATGCTACCCATTACGCACGGAAATTTTACATTGCTTACTTACCCATGCACAAAAACATTACAGTGATTTATTTTTGGGTTATTATGCCGAGTGGCGCTACTTCCTTCTTTAGTCAACGTTTCAATTTGCCCTGATGATAGACGCTGTAATACTGTCTAGTTTTATTTTATATACTATTATTTTTTGTAAAGGTCAAAATAACTTCAAAAAGCACATTAGCATTAGGGCAACATTTCAGCATATTTTCACTCTATTGGCAATTGGAGCACATGGCCTGGACTTTCATATAAAGACACTGGGAGGGGGTCAACACAAGGTACTTTGGTGAAACTTCTAAATGAATCTCTTAGTCAGACTTCTACCACCACCCTCAAGAATTTAATTTTGGCATATTTAACCATAAAGCGCAACGCGTCACTAATCATGATTGTTGATCGATTATATGCTTAATACTGTGCCCAATACTAAGCCCATTCCAAATCATAGCCGCAGTAAATAAATAATAATTTGTATGACCGGACCGGTCTGAATCGTTCTAAGAAAAATAACCTTACGGTTCTGTAATTGCTTTTCCGGGGAAATATCTGCAGATATTTCAACTAGAATAGATTGAGGGAAGGTTTCCTATAGACCAGGAGTTCTCAACCTCTATTATACTAAAATAAAGTCTCTATTTGCATCTGCCTGTTTAGCTTAGTTCTTCTAAACAATGTAACCGATTTTGATAGGGTTTCATTATCATTTAAGGTAATTTCTTACGAAAGGTTAATATATTATACATGCAAATTATATTTATAGAAAGTAGAAAAAAGGCCAGTAACGTACACGTACAGTACACGTTAGCTTGATACTTGTTATATCTGTCTTACTATGCAGATTTAAGTGTTGGAAACTCTTTGTTAAAAAGTTAAAGGTTCTACTTATAATTGTGTTGATTTACGTTTTGAATAATAAGTCTGGATTTAGCTACACTGTTCATTACCCGATGGTTGGTAATTCTCTGGTTCGAGAAGCTTGTTCCCCGTCACTATAACCTCACAAGCATCTGTTACACTCTAGCGACATCTGACGGACTCTGGAGTTAGCTTTATGACTAGCGCCATCTATTGCTTAAATACTCATCTTATAACCATACATCACAATACTACTAAACTGAATACTTTTTTTATATTATGTTTCCACGAAAAATTTCATGAGAATTTATGTTGATGACTTCGGCATACATTCATTAGTTACTAACCCACCATCCATTATTTTTAAAACGTTTCGTTGTAAGTATAATTTTGACAAACAGTTGAATTGTTAAATGGATTCTCAGAACATCTAATATTAAAATAAATGTAGAATAATTGTATCTCCAATAATTTTATGTTTTGATGAAAATAGATAACTTTGTATACACCACTTGTTAATCAAAATAACCGTCGTGTTTCGAAACCAATGGTTTCTTCGTCGTATAATCGTCGAGTAATTGTGTTTAATTACGTTTATATGAAAAACAATACCTGTATCCATTTTGCAAAACAGTACATAATATTATGAATCATGAGTCACGAAGTTTCTTTCCCTGACTCTTCTTCCATAAATATATCCTTTGAAGATCAGATGAGTGATCTTGAATGTTGATGTCATTGCGGTTTTCTTTATGCCTTTTAAAGTTGTACAATCCTTCCCCAATCGTTTACACTGGCCATCCTATCGTAAAGGAATTTTGAGGACATGCTACGAAGTCCACATATCAAAAACCTGATCTTCCGTATTAATGCTAGGATTAGAATCAAGGCTTTCAATCCAGAAAGAACATAATAAAAATATCATTCCGATCAACCATTTATTTTCTAAAATAGCAGATACACGGAAATATTTAAGTGTTAAATGTTATGAATATCTTATCGATAGTGCGTAAATTGCTGGTTATTGAAAATGATCCTGTTAGTTTGAGCCAGATATTACATACTCCATTATCACTCATAATAAATAGTGAAGCTCGATCAAACCATAAGTATTTTTTTAAAACATAAAATTGATTACTTCCACGATAGAGTGTAAAGCGTAATTTTAATTATTTTTTTGTTCGTTATTTTTCTCTCAATGCTCTGGTGAGAGACAAGAGGGAAACGTAAAGTTTTTACCTGATATTTGGCGAATAGATCTAAATAATTTCCCAATTATATTCTTCACGTGCTTCCTCATTTTCTCCAGTTTGACAACAATTTCCAACATGGGGACATCATATGACATATCACACATAAAATATTCACATAGCAAGTTCTAAGTATTAGACAAATTCTGTGCGAGCGCGTGCCTGAGAAGGCCTTCCCGTAAACCTAATTCCGCCGTGGAATCGCCCCAAGCCTCCGAGAGGAATGAGGGGATTTAGGGGTGGTACGGTAGTCGGTTGGGAGGTGTTGAAGGGAGGAAATGGTATGGCTAGAATCAGCACTAGTATCTAGCATAATGCTTGCCGCACTTGGACAGAATTTCAATCTCGCACACGAGTCGAGAGAAATGCATACAATGGTCTATTCAGACATTTAATAAATAAGTTGTTACACATACAAATTTAATATGTACGGGGCTTGCTTTTTGTGTAGCTTTGCCGTGTTTATTCTGATATCTTTTAGAGTTACACTCATTTTGTACGTAATATTTAGTTTTATTACGTACTACTTGTTTTCTTACCAGTTTTCGAAGTGATAAATCGTGGGTGCATTTATTTAGTTGGTAAAGAAATGATTGTTCGTGGTGTTTTTCTTTGGTGGGTAATAAAATATCTAAATGTGTTACATTATACAGTCAGACAATGAGGCAATTTCTCTTACAGGTGGTACCACCATATTAAAAGGAACTCAACATTGGAGTCTCAACGTTCGATAAACTAAAAACAGGGCTTCCATAGCAAGTACAATATGCATTTTTCTTGTGGGTTTTTAATATATGACGTAATAAAATCATTAATAATATTATTTGGAAACATAATACTACACGGAGAAAAATGAGGATTACTAATTTATTAAGAATCGCTTCAAATTATTTGTATTCCGGTTAAAACACGAATGCAGGTCGTTTCCCGATAAGCTTCTAGTAAATTCCAAATATCTCGGAACACGTGTTCATGTACCTGCTTTTCCCTTGATAATATATAATGTCGAAATGCGAAAACAGTACAATTCTACACGTGTTCTAACATCCTGAAAATGTATTCGTATTTTGCCAAAAAGTTTATCGTCAAGAAACCTGTCAATGCATTTGGTATGGGCCTGCAATCCCGTTTTAACCGGATTACCAATAATTTGAAGAGATTTTTAATAACTTATCAATACTCATTTTTTTCCGAGTATTTTCTAATATTTGAATGAATTTATAATAAATTTACATTATTATTCAAATGTTAATAAGCATGTTTTCGTCTGGACCTCTCTTAAGCCGTTCCTCAACGCTTGTTTGGTAATAACGTTGAAGTCCATTGTGCGGGTATGTTTTTATGGGATTTACCAAAGGTATTCGTATGAATTTTTCATGTCCTGTACATTTAGGCTTGTCAGAAACCTTTGAAAAGCTCTGACAAAGGGTTGATCCCTCAAAGGAAGATAATTAGATATTTTTACAGAAGCTTAACGCGATCTGTAATTAATATTCCATTCCCATATTAGTTAAATTTCGGGTGTAACTCGTCAACTTATTAATAATATAATAATGTTACCTCACATTTCTAACCAGTTGAAAATCATGATAAAACATATTTTTCAGTTTTTTTATTTGTAATATTAAGTAAATAATATACGTATATATATATACGATTCCATAAGAACTTTGAAATATTTATTTCTTCTATCTAATCTTATCGCAAATTGAATTCTGGGCTCCTCGTTCTCACATTTATTGGTCTTTTTTATTAATCTAAAACTTATTTATATTGACAATATTTACCCAGTACTTCGCAATTGCCAAAGTCCAGATTTAATTCAATTCCTTAATAATATCATTATTTTTTTGCAAATAGAGAATGTTAGACATTCTTTTCATGTACTTATTTTTGAGGGCCTTTAAATATTAATAGAATTGATTTTCTTGCAGAGTTGGACAGAGAAAAAAATGGTGAATTAAAAGTAAATAAATAATTCTGTGTTTTTTAGGGAAGACTTGGAATTTATTGCAGATGAAATTCTCAAAATACCTCCACAGAATATGAAATCTATAGTCACAATTATTTTATCATTAAATCGGTTTAACCGGTAATAAATCATTTTATATTGGGAGGGGGTAAAATAGAATCAACTTGTCGAATAATGTCGTTCGCAAAATAACTGGCGTATTAATAATAACTAGCAGTTAAAAACCCGCTCCGCGGGTTTTTGCTGCTAGGCCCTGCGGGCGGCACTTCGTTGGGCTTCGCCCAGTTTGTGTGATACTAACAGTTACATTTAAGGTAGATATTAGATCAATGGGTAGATATATAATAGAAAGACATTCTGAACCATTAAACACCCCTCACCCCAAAATAAATCTCGTCAATGAGAAAAATGTTTCCTCTTCCATACCACCGAAATGATTTAATTTTTAAATCGAAACTTAAATTGCAAAATATTTATATGTAATTTGAAAATAAATAAAAATATCAACATATTACAATATTACATATAACTTTGGTAAAATAATATACTCTTACCAAAAGACTGTCAAAGTAATTACATTTTTTTTAAATATATAAAGAATTATTTTATTGGGATATGTCCTAAAAATCTACATATTTGGGTGAAATAATATTACGCTCTTACCTAACGATTGTCAAAGTAAATACACCAAAACTCTCTTAATTCTTAGGCTGGAAAACCTTACAGGTGGGATAAATTGAGTCAAAAAACAAAACTTTTTAAGCAAGTACAATTTATTATACTTTTATTTTTTACAATCTACAACATAATATTATACACTTTCATTAGGAAAAAATCTCTTTATAAACAATATTATCCGTATACCAATCAGTCAGAATTTGTATAAATAACGATGACTGCGCTCAAACTGTCCATGAGAAAATACTGGTTCAGGAAGTAACAGTCCACCCCGTTAAAAAGTTTGTCCTTGAGATTTATTGATGGTCATTGCATAAGCTAATTTGACTAATTGTAACATCCGACAAAGTGTTTTAAATTCTAGGAATGAAATGTACTGTACCTTTTCTGTTCCCCGTAATGATTTTGGCTTGAATTAAGTTACAGCTGAAATTTTTATAGCACCGCTTTTGTGAGATATCACCTCAGGGGCGCTTTCCGTTGAAGTACATCCTCATTGATAGCATAAACATGACTATTTTTAGGGCACAATATGGTACGTTGACTCATCACTAAGGCATCAGGAGTTGTATGTGTCTCACTGTATATATAGTGAATAATATCTTGACAAATATTTACATTGGGAATAAGCACAGATGATTCTAATGTTCCTTCTACAAAAGGAAGTTTGCCATCTTCCAAGTCCAAAAGCCATTTAGAAAATATATTTTCACTTTCTAAAGCTCTGACATTTGTTTTTAATTGAAAAGTTTTCAAATGGTACCAAAGTATGCTGCTTTTTATGCAAGCGGCAATTAATTGTCCTCGTGAAGTACGTCGACACACTGGAAGGATCTGACGAAAGTGTCCGCCCAAAACAATAACTTTGTTACCAAAGACAGAATCACTTCCCATGATATCACGTATAGTACGCTCAATAACTTCTAAAGCTACACCTGGTGCTTCATCCCATATTATAATATCTGCTTCCGTTATAATTTTCCGATTCTTTGATGTGACCTTACATGTTGTATTGTCCTGTAAATTGATGGGTAAATTAAAAGCAGTATGATAAAACTCTTTTACCTTTTCGTCTTAGAGTGTGAATTAAAGTTTAGTAAAGGTATGTTTTCCCTGTTTCGCCTGGGCCATCAATGAAGAAACATTCATTGTCATCATTTTCATGTGAAAAAACTTATTCAAAATAGAATTATATGCTTGAAGTTGTACGTCATTGAGTTTGGCAGCCATCAATTCACCTAAAGTGTTTTCAGAAATTACATTAAAATCAAATACTTGTCCAAAACTGCAACTTTCATCAGGTTCAGGTAAGCCCTGCATTCTGCAAGATGAATTCTCCTTCATAAGAATATCCTGTATGTTTAAGAGACAAAGATTAATTAATAGCTGTTTCTTCAGCAACACCACGATGAAAAAAATCTTCAGCCGAAGATCGAAGGGATACATTGTATTAAAATTAAAACAAATAGATGTCTAAGAATTTTAGGCATCAAATACAATGAAGCCTCCGTCATGCACTGCGTCCATTCTCGTATGTCATCAATGATGTTGCCGCCTCCCCGCTGTCGCCTCGTCCACTTTTTACCAGCTGAAAAGACATAGTTATTTGGTACATCTTGATACAGAATAGAGCGTCCCTCAATATCTTTAAGATTTAATTGGAACCACGCTGTTAAAGAGGTGTTCCTTGTAGATGCTTCCCTAAGAGCCTGTTCCTCCCGCCCCTCTACAAAATAAACAGATTGGCTGTCGGGTAAATGTAAAGCCAGAAGTAAAATTGAGTGAGATTGATCATGTATAGATAAGTGAGAAAATCTCTAAAAACCCAGTATAAATAAATAAATACTATCCAAAGAGGAACAAATTTCAACATTAATATGAGCATCATATTTTTTGCTAAGGAATGCATTATATGGAACAACAAATCGATTGTCGATACGTATATCCCGAACAACGTGATTTTCAGAAAAATTATCACGTATCCTGTACTCTGGGTAGCCTGCGGAATTATTATCAGTAGCATCTTTAAATGATTTGGGGAATTTTTTAGAGCACTTACCGTATACCATGCAGACTGACCTTGGATTAAGTACGCCACATGGTCCATGAATGTTATTTTTTTAAATAATATGGTACAAAGCCGTTCTTCGGATGGGGTAGTTCTGCAGATACGACATTATCAATATCAGAAGCTGTATACAACTTATCTTGGCTGCAAAGTGTAAACACACCATGTAGATGAGGGAGTCCTCTTTTTTGCTGTTCAATTGTATACACCCAACAAATTACCTTTCCAAAAACATGTTTCTCAGTCATATCATGAATAAATTCCTTGACTTTTAGATGGAAAACCTTGGCTACCATATCAGGCCTGTCCGCGGCCGATTGATAATGTTCCAATTCGGTTGGTATTTCTGGCCATTTGGGATTGCATGTAAAAGTTATGACGACGACAGGACGACCAAATTTACGTACCATTGCCATTGAAACTTGATAAAGTTTATTCACATGGCGTGGTCCACCAGTAAATGAAGATGGAAGAATGACTATATTACCTGAACATACTCCTTTATCAGTGGCTAAATTTCTTACATGGTTTTGCAAACCTTGATAGCATTCCACTCTGAGGTGTCGTTGGTTTTTCCTAATGTAATCTAGGCGACCAGATTGGTAAATAATGTAAGCATGAATTAAATGCTGTTGAAAAAGTTTACCCGCATAATGGATTGGATTAAATATGATTCGTCGCACTGCTAATTTACTTGCATAAAACTACATAGCAGTTACAGTATGACATTGAGCAGTACAGAAATCAGCATGATGCTGAAAACCTGGAGTCCAACCACATTCACCTGATGGAAATAGTAGTGGGAAAACCATGGGATCTAAATGCTTTAATAAAGTTGCCATCCTTTGAGGTCCTTCAACATTTTTAGGTTAAACAGCGATGACAAATTCCCTTCTGTCTGCTACGTAAACCATGGCGATATCGTGAGAACTGGTTGGAGCATTGTACCTCTGATGAACGTGTAAATAATAGACGTATATCTCTCACCTGCCCACCCTCAGCCGCAATGCGTATTTTTTCTTCCTCGACAGCTTCTTTTAGTTCAATCATCAATTATTTGCATTATATTTTTATAGCAATCGGCATAACATGGATGACTCATACGCACTCTAACAGCCTCATCAGGATCATATAGATAAAGCTGAGCATAGGAAGGTATTTTACCTGCAACTTGTATACTTCTGGAAGTCAGATGATAAACCTAACCAAATTTTTTTAAACAATATGGACCATTACCTGGGATATTAGCTATTTGCGCTCCAAATGAGGCAAATCTATTAGCACTGTATACATCTAGTAGCATTTGTATTGACAAACAAAATTCCTAAAGTTTTTAGATTGACTACAATCTCCTGTCAATCATTCGTTAAGTGCTGGAGGATAAGCTAAAATTTGTGGTATATGGCACTTCAATCGCTTGGTAAATTTCCCTCTCATTCGAACATTCCGAAATTTGACCAATTCTGGTAAAATATTGCCCACATACCTTTTAGCCATAGTAATTAAATTGAAATAATAATCTGAAAACAAAATATTTCTTTAAGCGATTCACAGCGATAGTTTTTAAAAGAAATATCTACGGTTATCACCTCAATAATAATTCTGTAATTATCACATATAAACATGACAGCTGATGACAGCGAATGGGGTCGGTGTTGTAATATCAAAAAATAATTAATTACGTATTTAAGTATCGAGTGGAACTGGTTATTTTTTATTTAATTTATAATGGTGGATTTATAATTATATATTATATTTATTATTTATAATTATTTATAATTATAATATATCTCACATTAAATAATCACACTGACATTGTAAATTGCTTGACACTAACTGGCTATAAAAGTTTTTTACATTGATTGGAAATCCATATACGCTGGCAACACTGAACAATCTGTCTTTCGCGTGAATAATGATAAACGTCAAATTTTAATACGTAATTGTGGATAATTTTTACTGTAATGTAATGAATCCAATGGATTGTCAACTTTCTAAAACATATTCTCTTCGATATTATCCAAAAATCATATGAGCATCGTGTCTTAATTTTCAAATCGTGTCTTTTCAAGTTAGCGGAATTTAACCGAAACACACAATTTAAATTTGACCAATCAGAGGGTCTACACCGTCCAGACGCTGGAGTATTAATAATATCAGATAATAATGAAAATAATAATAATGTTTTCAGCTGAAGAGAGCGGCGAGTGCAACGCATACATCTAAATAAATGACATGATATTCTTGATAACAAATAAAAAAAAACTTTGATATTAACAGCTTTTTATACGATCACGACTGAAATTTCTAGAATTAATTTTTAACCATGTGTATTTCAAAACTGATAAAGTTGAGAGGTCACTGGGCCTGTCAACAGCAGCAGCTGTTGGGGTCTGTTTTTCGCCAGCAGTCAGACCTTTTTTACAGTTGAATCTATTCGGATTTCGTTGCTGTGTGTACAAAAATACTTAACAAAATGTTTAGGTTTATGTTATGGAACGTTATATTATGATATGTTATGTTATGTTATGTTATGTTATGTTATGTTATGTTATGTTATGTTATGTTATGTTATGTTATGTTATGTTATGTTATGTTATGTTATGTTATGTTATGTTATGCTATGTTATGCTATGCTATGCTATGCTATGCTATGCTACGCTATGCTACGCTTTGCTACGCTACGCTATGCTATGCTTTGTTTTTTCTATGCTTTTATATGCTATGCTATGCTATGCTTTGCTATGCTATGCTTCGGTATGCTATGCTTTGTTATGTTATTAAATGTAATGCTATGTTATGTTAAGTTATTATATGTTATGTTCTGTTATGCTATGCTATGCTACGCTACGCTATGCTATGCTATGCTATGCTATGTTATTTTATGTTATGTTATTTTATGTAATGCTATGTTATTTTAAGTTATTATATGTTATGTTCTGTTTAGCTATGCTATGCTATGCTATGATATGCTTTGCTTCTCTATGCTTCTCTATGCTTTTCTATGCTATGCTATGCTATGCTTTGCTTTTCTATGCTTTTCTATGCTATGCTATGCTATGCTTTGCTTTGCTATGCTTTGCTTTGCTATTCTATGCTTTTCTATGCTATGCTATGCTATGCTATGTTATGCTATGCTATGCTATGCTATGCTATGCTATGATATGCTATGCTATTCTATGCTATGCTATGCTATGCTTTGCTATACTATGCTATGCTATGATATGCTATGCTATGCTATTATATGTTATGATATGCTATGATATGCTATTCTTTGCTATGCTATTCTATGGTATGCTATGCTATGATACGCTATGCTATGCTATGCTATGCTATGTTGTGTTACGTTAAGTTTTTTTTGTGGTATGATTATGTTATGTTTATTTTGTACAATGATCTGTATATTTATATTGTCATTTCTTGTATTTGTTAATAATTAAAAAAAATGTTGATTGTGTAGGGCCAAGATCACCCCTAATGGGTGAAAGCCAAATCAAAGAATGAAAAACAATCTATGCATATTTTCACAGAGTTATTCTTTCTTCGTTCCAATATTCATTTATCAATTTTCTGGTATTTAATGTGGCAATATACATCCCCGATCTCAATGAGATTAATATTTTACTAATGGGTCGTTAGCCCACGCAATAATTTGATCCCAGAGAACGTTCTAGTTAGGCACTATGTCAACTTCTATGTTATATTCAGCCTCACGTTTATACTTAAACATATCCAATTTCATCATTTTACTAAATGAATCGTCGTTTACGGACAAAATTTTTGTAAAGTATAAAACTTCAAGTTTTATTTAAAACTTTAAGTTAGACGTGGATCTTTGCTTATTCCTACGCAGTGGGAAGTTAGATGTGGTTTTTTGATAATAGTTACAAGTGATTTAAATTTAAGAAATAAGTCGATTGTGCTATAAATTGGATAAACCCTTAAAAAATTCTCGTATTTGCAGTAAACATTTTATATCAAGAGCCTACGTGTATATCTGGAATGTATTCTAATAAATTACAGTATAATATGAGCTAAGCGATATTTGAATAGCAATATAAATAAGCAGGAGTAGACCACTTTCATCAACTTGAGTAAACCTCACTTTTTAACACTCTGCCTGTGAGAAAATCTTCTGAAAATTGTTATTTCTGTCGTACCCCGCCAATGTGAAATTACGATATGCTAAATACGTATTTTAATAGGAAAACAATCTGAAATAAGTTGAGGTTATAAATAAATTAATGACTTTTGTATTTTTATTTTGCAATTATTTTTTTATAACTTCTTAACATCAAACAGCATATTTATATCAACCGTTTTTTGATGCTTTTAAATCCTTAAAACAATATCTAAACCGTATCACAGCTGTCATAGCATGCAAATGACCGCCGAACACATAGCGTCATCTGCTTCAAGTTTTCTAGACTACTTGTCATTCAATGTTTAATTATTTATTTTGGTATTTTAAAATTTATTTTAATTTATATAGACAGTAAACAATAATTAAAAACATCATAAATCTGTTTAAATTCATGGTTAAATTCTGTATTGAACTTAATCAATCTTTTTTAATGTGAAACCGTGTTAATGTGAAAAGTTTCCCAACTGCTCCCAACTATCTGGAGCCAGTGAGACTATGGCATCCCGAATTGGGGTATGTTGTGAGGCTAAAGATTGCAGGAAGGAGAAGGAGATGAGAAAATGGAAGGTGGGGTTCCAGATTATTCAGATCTGGTCACCAAAAACGGCCAAGGCCATTTCAAGCAACAGTTCAATTCTAAATGGTGGTATTATACGAGTATTATTTTAAATGAGTAAATTGTGTAATAACACAAATTAATCAAATAAAACATACTAGAGGTACAGTCACAAGGAGGAAATCCGTAATTGGGTTTATTTTGGCTATATTTGGGTTGGCCTAATAAGCCTTTACGTGACTGGGAAATACATCTATATTCGACCCCTTAAGTAAGCATTAATTTTAAGTGGTTAGTTAATTGCCCGGCCGCTTGGGGTTTTAACCGTCCATGAGCGCTTAAGCGTAGTTACGGAGAGAACTTTTTTTTTTAACTATATTAATTTTTTTAAAGGTGTAACAGAAAAAAATCCACAAAAATATTTACAAACACTCAAGATAGCGGACCAAGTGACGTATGAGAGTGTGATTTTTTATTATTACATATAAAATGATCTTCAAGATGGCCGATTATTAGGTAATCTCTTTCTGATGATGCCTGAAGTGACTCAGCTGGAATATTAAAATGTGGCCTTTTCGAGAACCCAAAATATTCACATAAATCACTTTGTAACTGCTACAATAACTACTATAAATCAATACCCCCATATTTATCACGAGTTAAGGGTACGTAAAAACTTTAAAGGTATGTATTTTATGTTGGTATTTTCATACAACAATTGTGAAGCATTAATTATTATTAATTTTATCTAAGAAAATGTAAACAAACACTGGCATAAGGAGAATGGGGCGGCCTTTTTCCGACAAAACTTAAATTTGGATTTGAAGCGAAAATGCCCACGAAAACTAAATAATATTTTTTTTAATCAAAGGGAGTAGCGAAAATCTAGTACGGATATGTACTTTATTTATTTGTGTTACAAATTAAAAAATATTTTCAATTATTTCATGTGTTTGTAATTTAAAGCTAGAGCTATATTACAGTATAGTTAGACCGAGTTAATCTATATAATAAAATGTTTTCTGATTTTTTTTTCAATGGAATAGGAGTGGAGTTTAAAGTGAGGGTACCAGATAAAATAATTATATTCGACTTGACTTCAAACTAAAGAAAAATATAAGAGAAAATGAAGTACAGTTAGTTTTTTCCAATGAAACATGAATTGGTTTGACATTCAACCTTTGAGTTCTGAACTAGAAATACATCAACATGTTTTTGTCTATAGCAACGCCAGCTTATGAATATTTACGATGTTGAAAAATAATTTTACTAAGATCGTTAGTATGAAACAGAAGTTTGGCTATTAGGAATGAGACTTGATTCTCTATTCCTAAATTAAGTTTCTAATTCAAAATCAACTTTCACGCTCGCATTAGTATTTCTGTCATGATCATCTTTTAAGTATCCATTTAAGTGTTAAAAAAAACTGTGTATTAATTATATATGATTATACTTAAACAACTATATTCTAAAACAATACTCCTTTACATTCATAAATTCAAATCACAAGAAATAACAACTAACACATATATTGGAAACACTAGAAATCAAGGTCAAAAACATATCCAACAAGCAACTACAGCATTCAAAATTTGGGCAAAGAAGCTTCCTATACTACGGTACCAAACTCTACAACAAAATCCCACTCTTATTCAAAACGCAAAACTATTTTTTAAAATTCAAATCTCAAATAAAAAGCTGCATACAAAACATATGGAGATCAGAGCTAGAAAATGTTCTGACACCAAATAAAGATTAAAACTGAAACCAACAACTGAACAAAAAAACATCATCTAATATATTTATAATTATTTCAGAAAAAAACACTATTTGATATATTTATAATTACTTTATATTATAATTACTATTAATTTTTTATGAAAATGAAATGAAATCCTCAGCACGGGAGAGCCCAGTGAGGAAATCATTATATATATTTGTTACAAAAAATAGTTAAACAGTAATTATTATTATATCATTTCATTGCGAAGAGGAGCTTAAAAAAACTGAAATTCCAACAGAGCTGGGTAATAAATAACAACTAAACTAATCGCTATTTTATTCAACGTGTGTAAAAACGAATTCACAGGAATATATGAGTTTATAATATGATATAAAATCTCGTTTAAGCCCATATTACACCTTCTGCGAGTGCCGATAAGTGTTATGAATATTTCAACAGCAAAAGTGGTTCGCGGCTCTCCAAGATTTTATTTAACATTTTTATTGCGACACTAGAATTTCTTATTTACCTCTTTCACAAGCGTCCCGGCGTTAGCACAGTTTGGATGGCAGAAATAATGTTAAATGCTAATGTTTGTAATCCCTGCACTCAACACACTTATGGTTATCACCAAAGATATTAAAAGAACGAGATGTGCTATGCGCAGTTCGTACTGAGTGGAATTGTTTTGCCGAGTGTCGCCGGTTTTGTTCACCAATACTACTGCACACCTTCGCTTGCGCTAAGGTATCCGCACTAATACATAGAACAGATTTCTGTGCGTACACGTCCCGATACCGTTCAAAGTACCCTAATTAGGTAGTACTCCGGCTACGGTCCGGAGGCCAACATAGCATATCTCGTTCTTCTAATATCTTTGGTTATAACTAAAAGGTTTACAAATATTGTGTTAATGGGGTGTTTGAACTGAATTTTTACTATATTTTAAAAAAGGGAAAATTAATTATAATGAAGTATACTCATGTAAATTTGTGTGGTAGGCGTTTAAGTCGTCACACTAGCCAATGTTTGTAGGGACAGTGTCTAGTCTGGATATAGCGGTTTGCGCAGCCAGTAGCATCACTTACGTCATAGCCTGTTTCGAACCGGAATTAGCAATTAGATCGATTTGAAAATCATTATTTTTTTATAATTTTTTTGAATACATTTATAATAGTAAATAGAGGATTCAATTCCAATCATATGTTACGATGATTTCATAAATGCACAGATCCACTTATTCATTGGAATTGTATAAAATGATTTTAAATCGGATGTCTTTGATAATTATTATCATTTTTATGTGGCCACAAGAGCGCCCTCGTATGTATAGTGTAACGACAGTAAAACTATTATTCTATTTAAACTTTGTGAGATGGGTTAAGGTAACGGCTGTATGAAGGGATTTAACAATGCAGGTTTTGGCCTGGATTACATGAAGGAGGAAAAACTGGTGCCGATACCTCGCTCAACATGCAAGCTGATTTACACAAAAACGAGTCGAAGAAACGACACGTTTTCATGAACTGAATATCAACTGCAAACAAGTATTCAGAAAAAATATGTTCTCAAATGCAATAATATTTAACTTATTCCTCGTGTGTAACACACGTTTAAGAAGTCAATCGCATTAATTTAGACCAATAAATATTTATTTTAAAAAAATGGATTATTTGCAAATATTATACTATATAAAAAATATCAAATATTATAATATTATCCCTGAAACGCTGATGTGTTAAGGTTTTTTTTGGTACATTTTAAGATGAAAATCTACGTGGTATTCTACTTCCATATTACGTATTTAAATATGGTATCTCGTAAACGTTTTACGATACGTGTTTTGAAATGTAGGAATAAATAAAAACGTTTACTATTATTTTTCGGAATAACTTATTGAGTAAAACCTCAAATTATAATATTTAAATATTGAAGACAATATTAGTGATTCTTAAACGCAAATCTGAAACAAAAAAATCAGAAAAGGAAACGGTCACCTCTGGGACACGAACCCAGGAGGTGACCGTTTCCTTTTCTGATTTTTCTGTTTCAGATTTGCGTTTAAGAATCACTAATATTGTCTTCAATATTTAAAAACGTTTACGTTTCATTACATACTTCACAAATTGATGAAACATTTTCTGTTAAGTAATCACCGTGAGGTATTTTTAGATTGAAATCGCTACGAGATGTAGACTTTATTGATTACTCCATCATACCGATTGACTTAAATCATAGAATTGAAAACGTTTTGAAATGGAATCAAACAATTAGAAACAACAAAAAAAGATACCGACACACTCTATCAAATAGATAACATCCTAATTGAGGTTGTCTGTGCTGTGCGTTAGTACAGCGTGAAATCTTTAAAAGATTTATATGTGTCTGATTATTATGAGATTGTACTACGATGATGAGATTGAACTGATGGACTACGCTGTGTACAAAAGCATAAATTTAATAGATATGATTTGATATTTTCTCGCACAAAAGTAATATTGTTATTATTTATTTATTATTATGCCATGTCGAGCTTCCCCCTTTCTTTCTTTCAACTGCTTTTGAGCGTGTAAACTCTGTCATCAGGACAAATCGGCAATTGCCGAGCACTTAGTTGAAACCGACTATTACTTATTGTAGATGTGGTTAGCTGGAAGAAATGGGGTCTACCCATAATCTACACCTTTTGTAATTTTTATTTTACAATAAATAATTTTTGATTTGATTAATAATAATAGGAATGGCGACTGGGCTAAGCTTCTTAGTTCTTCGTATAAGCTACTTGACAGTTATACCAAAACTAAACGCCGAAATAAAAATATTTTCATTATTTATTACACCGAAATACCGTGCTTATCAGGCGCCAGACGATATCACTTCCACTTAAATATCATTTATTACACCGAAATACCGTGCTTATCAGGCGCCAGACGATATCACTTCCACTTAAATATCATTTATTACACCGAAATACCGTGCTTATCAGGCGCCAGACGATATCACTTCCACTTAAATATCATTTATTACACCGAAATACCGTGCTTATCAGGCGCCAGACGATATCACTTCCACTTTGACGGCCGGCATAGTCCAGTGGTAACGCATTGGACTGCCATTCCGAAGGTCGCGGGTTCGAACCCGGCGTGCGCAAATAAATTTTATTTGATTAATTTGTGTTATTTCACAATTAATTAATTAAAATAATATATAGTATATTTGCGGCACGTTCCAGAGTGGAAGATACTACCAGTATCGCCCTGGTGTAAGACCACCATTCAGAATTGAAACGTTGCTCCAAATGGCTTTAGCCGTGTTTAGTGACTAGATCTGAATAGCCAGGTACTTCCCCACCTTCCTCTTTCCCTTCCCCACTTACCTTCAGCCTCACAACATCCCCCAATTGGGGATGCCATAGTCTCACTGGCTCCAGACGGGAGCAGTTGGGACTCTTGTGAGGTATTCACTATAAAAAATAAAAATAAAAAAACTTAAATAAACACACACTTCACCACAATCTACACATCTGCCCTGATGATGAACTTCGTACCGCTGTACGAAACGTTGACTGAAGAAGGAAACAGAACACGGTATAATAACCCAAAAACTACTGACGCTAGTAAAATTAATAGTTTATTTCAAAAAGTTAAGTACTACATACTTCTGAGTAAAATGTAGTTTTATATGTACGGTACGTATATAAAGGATATATACAGGAGATTAACTTATTCCAGATTATTTAATTAATTTGATTTAAAAGTGATAATAATTATTATCAGTATTTAAGAAAAAGAAATTAATAAACTGCAAAAAAATCTTTCGTAGTTTTGCTCTTAGCTCTGTTTTTCTTATTGGGTTTTCAGTTTTTTTTTTGTGTTATCAAGGACGCAATTTAAGTAATTAACTCGCTGTCTGAAATTGACTGTGACGCTATTTCCTTCACAAAAAGATATAAACTGTAAAAACATTTTTAATATCTACTTATTTAAAACTTTGTTCTAAGTTCCGGTTAGAACTCCCACCGACGGAATATGTAAAAACTTTCAAGTTATCAATATTATTATTCAAAGAATGTCATATATAAACTTCAAAAAAAAATATTTGAATACTCCACAGCACAACATAAACACTCAACACTCAAGCCAAAATATACTGTTTTTTCCCAATTCTAACACATTTTTTTGAAAGAAATAATAAATTGTGTGTTGCGAAACTATATTAAGCCCCACCAAATCAAATAAAAGTAACTAGTTTGGCGATGCACTACGTCATGTAATATTTTAAATCGAGCCGCTATCAATAACACCCCTTACGTAGATGGCGATAAGGTTTAAATTTCCGCTTAACACCATCCGCCTCTTTTGATTCATGCAAGAAAAAAACATGGCCAAAAAGTGCCTTTTATTTTATTTTGTGGATGTTTTGTGGATGTTGTGGATGTGGATTTTATAAATAACTTAATTTTCCACAGTATACAATAAAATCATAACAGAAAATGGTTGCGTAAGTAGGAGATTTTAAACTTTAAAGCAGTTTTCATAGGCCTTATACATTATTTTTTTCTGGGCTTATAAAAAGACTTCTAGAAAATACTCGATTATTTCAAAGGCCAATATGATTTCTACTCGCAGTATTTAATTAAAGCATCTGAAACATTTCTAGGCGACCAAATTTTCAAACCAAAAACAAATGATTTTGCATTACTACGTATGGCATCGCCTTAAAAGAAACTATTATGGTAGAAACTAGTTTCTTTTAAACTAGTTTATAAGAAACTAGTATAAAAGAAACTTTTATGAAAGAAACTAGTTTATGAGAAACTAGTTCATAACGAACTAGTTTAAAAGAAACTATTATGAAAGAAACTAGTTTATGAGAAACTAGTTTATAAGAAACTAGTTTAAAAGAAACTATTATGAAAGAAACTAGTTTATGAGAAACTAGTTTTTAAGAAACTAGTTTAAAAGAAACTACTATGAAAGAAACTAGTTTATGAGAAACTAGTTTATAAGAAAATAGTTTAAAAGAAACTATTATGAAAGAAACTAGTTTAAAAGAAACTAGTTTAGTAGAAACTAAAGCCAAAACATGACTAAGAGAACTGAGTGATAATCAATTTGAAAACATTTTAAGGATAATGTAAAGACATCTACATAATCATTACAATTATAAATAAAAGTACTTTAGGCCGCCTCACAGGAAATCCTGATGAGGTGGACTGTGGAAACAGTGACGTTATTGTTTACATTTTTTTTATGTATCGTACACTTAAGGCATAATCATGTACAAACATAGTTCAATAGAAACGAGTAAAAATTTCACTGCTTTAACCAGGAATCTATTATAAATTTATGGGGTACCAAGGGTTCTTCAATACATTTGATTTATAATGAAACCGGCTTCATAAGTTCTAACCTACCAATAACTGGCAAGGACAAATTTTTACTTTTGTTTCAAAACATTCCCCCTTGATAACCCTTAAATTTTTTTAATGACTATTAAATCATTAACAGAAAATTGAAAAAGCCATGAAAAATATTTTTTTTAATTTTATTTGTCATTTCATTTTGTACAGTCTTTAAAAGTACATGCTGAAGTTTTTTCATTGAATATACATACTCATAAAATGTAAAAATGAAATTGGCGTTTTTTGCTTAAGAATAATTAATTTTCTATGAACGTATTTACAATTCTTTTTAAAGCAATTTTCGCATTTTTCTCTTATTTATTAATTTGTTTTGTTTTTCAGTCCCTCAATTTATCCCATTTTATCATTCCAAAATATTAAAGAATTATGTTTTAAAATTTATTTTTTATTGTTATCTGTTCCCTTCGTGCGAGGAAGGTATTAGAGAGGGGAAGGAGATGAGTTTAAATATTTTAGAATTATTTACGTATAAAACAAAAAATGTTTATGTCCTTAAAGGATTTAAGAAGTGTAAGTGTAAGTGTGTAAGTTGTGTAAATTCTTGTTTTTTTCAAATTCAATTGTTGTGAGTCCCAACTGCTCCTAACCGTGTGGAATCGGTAGGACTATCGGCAACCCTGATAGTGGTATGTTGTGAGGCTGAAGATAATGGGGAGGGGAAGAAGATGGGATGAAGAAGGTGGTTATCAGATCAGGTCACCAATTATGGCTAAAACCATTTCAAGCAATTTTTCATTACTGAATTTTAGTATTTCACCAGGGCAATACTGAGAGTATTAAGAAGGTATTCTTGCCAGAATACCTATTTACCCGTCCGGAATCTTTGGTTGTTTTCAAATCGTCAACCCATCCTATCTCTAGGTAAAGTAAATCAGTGTCATTATTATCCAAATGAATTAAAAAAGGATATTTTCTTATTTTTTAAATATTAATTATTTTTTTATGAAAATAATCAGGCGAGTCCAAAATAAAATGATGCAAATATTTATTTTGCGTGCTTCACGTTCTACCTGATATTTGATATTCATTTCTATTCAAAGGTATATCCAACTCGTAGATTTATTTAGGCATAAAAATGTTGCATTGAAAAAACGTGCTATTTACTCTTTAGCGATCTTTATTCCATCAAAGAGAATAACACTTATGCAAGCAAATTTGTATTTATGTTTTAGGAGTGCTTTTGATATGTGTTTACACTATTGTTTTGTTTGCTGCCGACGGTGTAGATTTTCGTGTTCTAAAAGCATTTTGCAGAAAAAGGCAGCGGCGAGTGACGTCCTTTTGGAAATTTTGGAATAAAACACGATAATTTGTTATAGAGACAGAGCTTGAAAAAGGAACTATAGCGTTTCCAGGTAATGTTTTACTGTTTTTTGTTTGGGTTTTTGTACGAAAATTATTTATCAAAAAAAACATTTGAGCATTTTAAAACGCGTAAGATCAACAAAGGAGAATTTATCAGTCTAAAATAAGGGTTGTTACGAGTTCACTTTTTTGAGGTTCGTATTATTTTATTTAAATTTTAGTTGGTTCACCCTTTGAAGTGACAAAATTTCTTTCCATCAAGACTGACTGTGAACAAATTGTAAACCGGTGCAGAAGGCATACATAATTCATGCTATTTCTGCAACATATATATTAATGCCAGTTAAGCAGACTCAGTGGTCCGCGTGTTGTCTGTGCTTAAACGACTGGAAAATGAAACATTATTTATATTTTTATTAATTTTCTTACTACTACACAGCAACTTAAAGAATAAGTGCACAAATTTCCGCTCATATTTAAAACTTATCGAACGAATTTTTAGATGTTTTCCTATTTAATAAAAGTTCTAAAGAGAGTCTAATAAAAATGAAATAAAAATTATTAAGTCATTAAAAATTCCCTTTTTCTGTGAATATGTCCGTAGCGAAGCGCTTTCCAGACAGCTTATTTTAATTGAAAAGGCACGAAACTTCAGAGAGTTCCAAGAAAATTCAACTTACTTTTAAAAAGGCTTCTACGCTGCATTTAACGTCTTCAATCTCACATTTCGATGAACGCTTTTCTCATCGCTTAAATTTATTTTCTTCTCTTATTATATATTACAATCACTCTTAACATCTTAAAAAGTTTCAAACTGATTAAAAAATATCCATCGACAGAGAGTGGTTGAGTATTTTTAAAGCAGCTTTAGACTTTGTTTTTAATCTTCAAACAGAAAATATTTTTTTATGGGTTTCCAGCAAGTAAAATAATAAAATCTCTAAATAGTATAAAATAAAGTAGCTGTTCGCGTCTGCCTGTTTGTGCGCTTTGTTCTTCTAAACTACGAAACTGATTTTTATAAGGTCTTTACTATCATTTAGAGAATTTCTTCTAGAAGGTTAATATACTCGTATTACATGTTTTGGGATCAGGGAGAGGCACGAAATAAAAGTTGGTCGTGAAGGTCATTGTGTTTATTGGTGAGTCAGTTTGAGCCGTGATGAGGAGATGACGTAGGACAAATGCGGTATTCTCCGGACGCTGCGGTGATGTGCTGATCAAGCGCGGGTCAGTGAGTCGACGCCGGGCGCTGGTGACCGAGACTCGATGACTGTCGGGCACTGGCGATCTGAGGAATCAATACTCCAGTGCTGACGGGAAGGCCGAAGGTGCAGCGGACCTTGTAGGCGGTTGAGCGGGAGCTGCGTAGACCAGTGAGGATGCTGCGTGTCTTCGTGGTGGTCATGATGCGTGGATGAAGCGCTGGTCAGAGACGCTGGAACCAGGGCGCTGTAATCCGTGGTAGCGCTGGCCAGGGACGGCGATCTGGGCCAAAGCGCTAAGATGATGTCCCGTTGGAGTCCATGATGTGTACGTGCGAAGCCGGGTAAATTGTCCTTCGTGCAAAGGTGCGCGAATTATCACTCGTGAGATTTATCCACTGACGGCAGGTTGATTACTGACTGACTGACTCGCTGCGTCGGGCTTATTTATACTGTTCGGCCGGCAACAGTAGGTAGATTAATGGCAACTAAATCGAAGCCACTCGCTCAGTCTGGGCCTTTCGCGAAGTTTTGGCGGCGCGGCAATTATGCATAGGCGGTAGACTCGAACCTTCTGGCAAGTTTTCGTAGTATGCCAGACTGAATTGCGATAGTATTGTCGCTGATAGACAAGTAGGTGCTCGTAGCAAGTAGGTTGCTTTGTTTACCATTTGGCTGTCAGTACGTACCTGCAAGTACGTACCTAAGTAGGTCGAGCGGTTTATTATTAATTATTCAATCTGGATTCTTCTCGACGCTACACATGCATATTATTTTAGTAAAAAGTAGAGAAAAGTCGATGTATTGTAATAAAGTCTTTTTTTTTGAGCTTCCATTGCTAACTCTGGTTAAACATTATGAGATACATCAAAATGATGTACGACGGAATTATATATCTTAAAAGGCCTGTCTATCATAAAATATGTCTATGTCTTAAGGAAAGCCTCTAGCAATGTCGGGTACACATCAGCTAATCTTTAAATAATACAAAACAATGTCGCTATCCGCGTCTGTCTGTTTGTGCGCTTCGTCCTTCTGAAGTCCGCAACGGATTTTGATAGGGTTTCCACTATCATTTAAAAAAAAATTCCGGAAGGTGTATATTTATTATATGCATAGGTATTGTGTTTATAGAAGATAGAGAAAAGTCGATGTTTTCTAATCAAGTCATAAAAACAATATTTTCGGCGCTACATTGCTAACGCTGGCTAAACTTTATGAGGTATATTAAAAAAATGTACTACGGGATTTGATGTCTTAAAAAAGTCTCAAAACTTCACCTCAGGCTATTTATAATTCACTGATCGATGCCGGGTAGTTAGTAATAAGCTAGTTAATAATAAATTACAACGCAGCACTGTCCACGTTACTTATTTACAAGTTGTGAACTTGAAGAATATTTTAATAAATATTTGTGGTGCTTTAGAGGATATTGCTTAGTACTACGCCAATCTATTTGAGTGCTAAAACCACTTCGGGAAATTAATAACTTGGCGATGACTTAAATTTCTAACTAATTTAAAGTTTTAATATATTTATAACTCAATAATATTTAATTATAAACAAATTTATATTTTGTGGGATAATAATTCAATAAAATTCCTTGATATATATTATCTTTATTTTGAATTAAACAACAAGTTTGTGCGTTTATAAAGTTTTAGCAATCATTTGATTTAAATCACTATTACCCGCAAACAAGAGTAATGATGAATAAACCATCAATATATTTGTGGTTACAACTAACTTCTATGATTAGTCCTATATACCAAAAGACGTCAGCTGTCTTAAGTCGAATCAAAGGATTGATTACACAGCGGAACGGAGCCTTAAATCGAAGCCTAATAATTAACCTACACATTGAAGGTTGTCAGGGATGATTACGTTATTATCCGTACTCAAATTCATAAAGGGAGGTCGTTGGATAAGACTACAAAACACTTGGGTCCGACGCGACAGTGCCAAATATAAACATGAAATTCAATCCAAATCAATTGAAAATGATTACCTACTTCAATCTATTTGAGTTGTTCACCGGGAATCTTGCTCTCTCATTGCGATCCTTCGAATGGTCTATTTGAGTTGTTTACCGGGAAACTTCCTCTCTCATTGCGATCCTCCGAATGGTTTATTCGATTTTTTTTTTACCTTGCTACTTTTAGATCCAACAAAACTTTTTACCGTGAAACGTAAGACTGAACTGAATTGTGAAGCATCATTCTGTTGAAAATTTTGCGTTTAAAAAGCAAAGGGAAGTGTTTGAGTGCGCTGCAAATTTTGCAATATTAAAACTGACAGGAGTGCGCACACGGCAGCCGAGTAATTCTGCCGATTTGTTTTTGCCTGACTGTATACTGAAAATTTTACAGTTATTCATATAAGATGACTTCACGCCATTTTTGTTCTTATTTGGCTGTTAATTTTGTATAGGCAAACTACTTTTAGTAAGATCATAGATCATACATGCAACGGTCATCCCATTTGGAATCTACAAAATGAGCGGCGAAAGTGCGCTCCTCCTCGCGACTGCCGAAATGGTCTCGAACAAATGTTTCCTATATAAATACCACATCGCGATACCCTGTCTTTAGTCTAAAGCAGTTAGTCTTTTGCGCCCACGCCGTCCAACGTCTTTGCAAACCGCAGCTGCATACTGCAAGACGTCCACACCCGCTCTTACCTCACCGCGCCATAATTGGCCACAGACTCACTATGCCCGGCATTGCACGCCTTTAAAGGAGAGGCTACAATTGGGAAATGACGACAGCGCCTAGGCTTTTTGAAATCTTACCTAGCCTGCACCCAATTTACGCTCGCATCACCAGCCGACCATGTACATCGTACCTCTGGCTTTCTTATTTTACACTGGAGTACTTGGAAGATTCATAGTCTTCGCCAGTGTTGAACAGTACTCACAAGTCCAGTCTCCACCAACGCGGTGTAAAGCCACCGATTTAATCGCCACTATCACTCCACCACCGTTCATCTCCGCTCATCGCATCAAGGATTCGCCGTCCACTATATCCACCGATGCCGTATCGATCTTCGGCCTGGAGAACTCATCGAGCATTGGTTCAGACTCATTGGGACATCTACACTGACTCAAATAAACGCTGTGATACTACACAACATCTTTCATTCGTCTCTGCACACTCTCACCCAAAATTTCTTGCAATATCTTTTGAAGGTTGTACCTAACAATCAAATATTGATCATTGACGACGAGAATATTAAAACATATACACAAAACATGAAACTGAACAATAAAAAGGTAACGATCGCAACTATGAATCGAACCCAGGATTTCTGTCTTACCGGGACAAAGCCTTTAACCACTCGACCATTGATTAGACCGGATTATTTTACGACATTTTTGTCAATCTCATTTTTTTACTATTAAAATTCGTAGCATCGTTGAAAGACACTGTGTTCATAAATTATACCAGGTCTTTAGATTAATTATTTTATTTTTAGGATTGGACCTTGTTTGCAGTTGTAGGGAATAAATATTATGTTTTTTTTGATAATCTTAATATAAGAAATGGTCGGAATATATTAATCTGATGACTAAATTGTTTGGAATAGATATTGTCGCTTTCTAGAACAAACGGCGAATAGGATATGTGTGCTTCCAACGATTTGCTCTCTGAGTCGCATTACCAAAGTCTCCTGGCGAGAAGGAATGGGACCCTTGCAGTAACAGTATATATTAATTTCTTAATTATAAACGTGATGGGCTTTTACATGATGAAAATTTTTACATATTATAATACGTCAGAAAATAGAGAGAAGAGAAATAAACAGATACATGTTTTTAAAATTCAGATGGCATTAAAATAATAATATTCGTACAGTACATAATTTACGAGTGAATAATAAAAAGAATTTAAAAATATATACAATCGCTCAGTGCTATGCGATGCTCCCAAATAATAATATTATATATAATATAATATCATGCAATGGCTGCAAAATGCTGACCTATTGGAAATAACCGTGGCCCTACTGGCAGATCCTGTGACGGGGATTTATGGT
Source organism: Hesperophylax consimilis (assembly GCF_061612785.1). Classification (NCBI taxonomy): domain Eukaryota; kingdom Metazoa; phylum Arthropoda; class Insecta; order Trichoptera; family Limnephilidae; genus Hesperophylax; species Hesperophylax consimilis. Next base: position 31,876,403 of record NC_142841.1, read on the forward strand.
AAATTAATGGTAGGGAATGAGTCAGCAAGATTAGACAAGGGCTGTCCATTCTGTCCCATGTTTATAGGGGGCCATCATCTGGGATTAAGGGCTAAGAAAAGCAATTATTTATCTTACAGCTTCGGTCAATTAAGGTGAGGGATCATGTACTACAATTTCTACTTCGATATTCATCCGATGCTAATTTGTTTATTTTTCAATAATCCTTACGGCAGCTCTAGAGCCACGTTTATATGCATCACTGAATTCTCAAATTACAAGGTTCAGACTTGGAGAGTAAATATATTAAACCACTGAAAAAGTAAGACGATAGAAGAGTTCTGATTGGCGTGTCCGTTTGCCTGAAGTAGGGTCAATATTTTCTCACTTCCGGTGACATAAATCAAAAAATTCAAAATATCTAAATATAAATATTTTCTTGAACACATAAACTATTTCATTGACTTGTTTAGGGTCTAGGAGTCAAAAAGTCTTACACAAATTGGCAACATCCGTTTTCTGTCAAAGCAGTAAAGATCATACTTATAGTGTGTTAAAGAAAAAACTCAAAAAAGATATATTTTTCTTCTCGACGAATACTAAAAAAAAACTATATGTATGTATTTATTTTCTTCTTGATTGAAACCAAAATACCATATTACCTATACACTATATAACTCTCCTCCAGCGTAATCCAAATATTCAAAGTAAGGCTTTAAAAGAATATTTTTTTAAACATATAAAAACGAAAATGCGTAGTTCTTGTCGTGTTGTACATTGTTTTATTTGTCTCTCTCTTTTTGTCTATCCCTTGTATTTGTAATTGATCATAATCTATTGTATGTGAATCCTATAACTATGATATGTTTCTGTTTTTTTACTGTTTCGTATATGAAACACCTAAAAATAACAATGTAGAATTGTACTTATTAACTCCCACCTATGTATTGTAAGTTCCTCTCATCCTACAATGAGTTTTGTAACTCATTGGGATTTCTCAAACAACCTTCTCAAACAAATTTCGAACAACCAAAACTATCTTCATATTTTTATTGTAATAACCAGATCCCAATCAACACATTGGATTGTGTGTAAAGATAGGTAAAAAATTGAGAAAAAGAAAAATACTTGTTTTTCCACCTTACATAGTAATGCCTTCTACTTTTAATAAAAAAACCTTAACCAGCATTTATGTTTTTCTTTCGAACGAACATAACATTTGAATAAAGTAAAGAAGCATATTGATCAGTTTTTTGTAATGTAATTAAGAATTTTTAATTTCAGTAAACATAAGGAATACGGACAAACTTTGTTTTTTAATGAAACAAATACACAAGCGAACAGAAACCAAACAAAACATGATTTTTTACGTAGGTGAGCATTCAATATTTAATTTTAAGAGCTGTACTATATTATTATAAGATAAATAAACCTACTAATTACTTAAATAACATCATCTTAGTATTTTCCACGAATGAATGATTTGTATGTATAAAAAAATTGTTTGGCTCATTTTAAAGTACTATTTATTTTACTGGAAGATTCAGACAAATAATACCCGTTACACATACACATTACACATTACACATACACATTACACATAAAACGTACACATAACACTTTTTGAAAAAATAATACTCGATAAAATATCTTTGTTGTTTGTAGTTTTTAGTTTGTACTAAAAAAAACTTCCTACCAACATAGCTTCTGTTCAAATAAATCTACATTTACTAATTTACTAATATACGAAAACTTTATATCTAACTCCCTAGCAAATATATGCGAGATAGACTCAGTATAAATTAATAAATTAGCCAAAATTAGAGTTTATGGAAATTTACTAAAATGTTTGGTTAGTTATTTGTCCGAAAGAAGTCTTAGAGTGGAAATAAATGGCACAAACTCATACGAATTTAATGCCACAAGTAGAGTGCCACACGGTTCCTATCTGGGGCCCATTATATTTACAATATTCATAAACGATATTGTCGATGTGTATACTGACATAAACGTGCTACTGTTTGCCGATGACATGAATCTATATAAAAAGACTAATCAAATTAATGATTGCATTACATTAAAAACAAACTTGAGACGTCTTTTTGATTGGTGCTCTATATATTATTACAAAAATAAAAAAACTTTAATTTTCAATATACAAAAATATAACAAAAAATTAAAATGCGTTATTGAAATTATTCACCTTGGTATTATATTCGATCACAAACCAACCTTTGTATTTCAAATTAATATTATTATCAACAAGGCTATTAGAGACTATTGGCTTTGTTTTGAGAGCTGCAAAAGACTTCAATAATTTAGGCACATTTATCGTAGCAGATAAAACCCTTGTCAGATACCAACTAAAGTATTACTCTACGTTATGGTCTCCCTTTTTTAATATTCATTCAGACAACATTGAAAAAATTCAACACAAGTTCCTAAGGTAAATCCTTAATATTAATTTTAAAAACTCCTTAATAATCTATAAATTGCAAATTCCTTTACAATTTATTGATTATAGTTACCTCATGGATAAAATTTCTATACTACAAGTTTCAGAAAGAAGAAAAAGCACAGATTTAATAATATTACATTACAAAATATACTGTTCTGAATTGCTTTAATTAATCAGTATCCACGTTCCCTAAAAACCTTGCCAAAATGTATTACCCTTTTATTTTAACAACACCAGGACACTGGCTTATCAAAATTACCTGATTCTGAGACTTCACCGTTCGGAAATAAATATTTTGATCTGGGATATATATTTTACCTTAAAAGTAGTCTTTTTTTTTTTTTTTTTTTTTTTTTTTTTTTTTTTTATTGAATAAATAGTTAATACATAATATCAAAAAACAAGTCCTGCTAAGCCGATTGAATTGGCTTGTCAACAGGTGCTTAAAGTTAGTTTCAAATACATTTTTTAAAGTTATAATTTACATCTTATATCTACAGAATTAACAATTTTTTCATACAATATTTCATACATATTAAAATAAATATTTTTTTTCCGATAGCCAATTTTTCACCATATATTTAACCTTATTCATAGATTTACATTGCTTTATAGTGTCAGGTAATAAATTAAATATCTTCGGTATGTTGTATTCAAACGTTCTCTGTCCGTATTTATTATTAAATTTCGGAACTATTAACCCGTCATTGCGCGTGAATCTAGTACTGTATTTATGTTCTAATTTTTCTTTATGCTGCGGGGTAAATATATACTGAATTATGATTTTTTGCCATAGTATAGCCTTAACAGGTAAAATTTTGGCACTCTGAAACAGCAACGGTGTATTATGTCTCTGTTTAAAAATATTAGGGACGACTAGTAATTTTACAATTGCGTTTTGTACAACTTGGACTTGTTTCAGATTGGTTGTACTAGTATTTCCCCATATGGTTAATCCATATCTTATAATAGATTCTGCCATTGACATATAAATTATTTTAAGTGTTTCAATTGATAGGAAAAAATTTAATGTGTACATTCTGCCAGCAATTGATCTGAGTCTTTTACAGGTTTTTTTAATATGTTTGTCCCATTTGAAAAAGCAATCTACTGTAACACCAAGATAGACATATTCTGTAACTAATTTTAAGCTTTCACATTTACAATTAGTCGGGATATTTTTATGGATGCAATTAAAACTATGAGAAATAATATTAGGATTGAATTGAAATCTGGCATTAGGTGATCTTATATGCATAACTTTGGTTTTGTTAGCATTTATTAATAGTCCTGCATCATGTGACCATTTACAAAGTTGATTAAAGTCAATTTGCATGAGTTCAATTGCAATTTTTAGATCTTTATGTGATATGACCAATGCCGTATCATCTGCAAATACAAAATGTTTAACAAAAGAGAAAAGTTTTTTCATTATAGTTACATAAATTATATATAGTGTAGGTCCCAATATGGAACCTTGTGGAACTCCTGCAGATACATTCTTTGTTTTACTAAAAGTATTATTTATTTTGGTACATATTTTTCTATTTCTAAGATAATCTTTAAATAAATTTAACACATTTCCTCTTATTCCAATTTTTTCTAAGGTTTCTAGCAGTTTTTTAGAGTTAATTGTGTCAAAAGCTTTAGAGTTATCGATAAATAACACAATAACATGTAATTTATTATTTAATTGATTATTTATGTAATTGGAAAAATCTTGCAGTAATTTTTCAGTATTTTTTTTTTCTTTGAAAGCCATATTGATTTGGATCTATGATAGCGAATTTTTCTATGTAATTATTTAATTTATTTGATAAAAAATTTTCGAGAATTTTTTCTAACGCAGGTAGTATACTAATAGGCCTATAATTTCCCAGTTCAATGTGTTTTCCACCTTTAAATATTGGTCTAGTAATGCTACATTTAAATTCTTGTGGAATTTTTGCTTGCTTTATTATCGTATTGATTAAATGAGTAATTATTGGCCCAAGAGTTTTTATATTTCTTTTTAAATCAAACATTCTTATATTGTCAATACCTGTGCTTTTAGAGTTTTTCATTTTTTTAACAATGTTTTCAATATCAGTTATAGTAGCTCTTGGTATAAATAAACTGTGAGGCAGTTCTTCCAGTACAATATTAGTAGCTTTGTGATTGCATTTATGTAACATGTTGCTGATGCTATCCGAGAACTAATTCACAAAATCATTTGACACAGAATCCTCAGTTCTATCTTTTAACATATATCGTGTTATTGTTTCATCACAATCGTTTTTGGGTTTACGTCCTAAAATATTATTTATCACATCCCAAGTTTTTTTTGTATCATTAAAACAGTTTTTAAATTTATTATTATAGTAGTTAGTTTTATCTTTATTTATAATTTTATTGACAAGGTTTCGTGATTTTTTGTATTCTGTTTCATATGTTTTGTTTGTTGGTGTACTTTTCCATTTTTTATATTGTTTATCCCTTTTATTTATTTGACATAATAATTCACTGCTTACCCATTCATTTATTGCATAAGGTCGTGTTTTCGGGTTTTGCACTATCGTTTTAGAACTACTCTTGTAAAATTTATTAAATAAAGATTTTATTTTTTCATATAATGAAATACAATCCTTATTCTCTATAAGTTTACTCCAGTTATAATCTCTGATATGTCTATCAATATCCTTTTGTGAGATGATTTGAATATACTTATTTGCAAAGTCTACCTGACGTTTATGACATTTTATATTAATAGCAGTGATAAAATGATCGGCAATATTATTTTCACAGACGCAAGCTGTTATTTTCTTGCCTCTAAATTTGACAAATATATGGTCAATACACGTGCGAGTAATTTGTCCATTTGATACAGCTTCTCTGGTTACTACATTGATGCATTTAGTTAAATAATGGTTAGTAAGTAAGTTTTCATACGAAGTTACAATATTATCTTGTTCATCAAGCAAATTAAGATTTATATCTCCAAGTAAGATAATATTTTCCTTACTATTAATTGTCTCAAGATATGATGATAATTCCGTCAGAAATGAAGATTTACTGAAATTAGGAGGTCTATAGATAGCTATTATATTGACTTTAGTTTTGTCCTGGAGTATGAGCTTTCCTGATATATTTTCAAAATGTATTGATTTTAATGTTTTTAGTCTAAATTCAAATTTGTTTCTTATATACAATATAATTCCTCCTCCTGACTTATCAGTCCTGCAGTAGTTATATGCATTATATCCAGGAATATTGTAAATACACATACTTTCAGTTTGAATAGATGTTTCACATAGCATCAGAATGTCAATATGCTTCAAACAATTAATTAAATATATATGCAATACATCCCAATATTTTTGTATAGATCTAATATTTAATTGAATACAAACAAGATTATCAGACGAATTTATGTTTTGTTTTTTTATCCAATCTTCTAAATTATTTACTGTACTACTTTCTATTTCATTATCATTATCTATATAAGAAAAATTATTCTGCGCCATTTAATTCGTGATGGTAATTAATTGTTTTCTTGTTTTGTTTAACAGACATATTTTGAGTATAAATTGAAGAATTTAATGTTAAATATTTAACAAAATAAAAGTGATTGTATTTGAAGCTAATTGGTACAAGTAATTTTTGATAAAGGCTTAATAAATATAAAATAAACTGTATGTTCACATCTAGTGTTATTTCAGAATATTTTTCATATTTAAAAGCTGTTTTTATAATTATAAATGTGAAATATAGTACACAGTGAAAAAATGCATGTTTAAGTAAACAAAAAAATGTTTTTGAAGGTGACGTTATGATATTACTATTAAAAAAATAATGTAATATAATAATGTTATTTTTGTTAGTTAATTTGTGATTTTTTATAATTTTTATAACGATATTTATGTAATAAAATGTAATAACACTAAATCTATTTTGAGACAGGTTTAATCTTATTTCTAGTCAATATTCTATTTTTTCTTTTGCTAAAAAGCTCATTTTTTTATACACATTACATTTCGTTTTATCGTTTGCAGAATGCCTGATGTCAATATTCCAGTTCATTTTTTTATTTTTTTTATCACAATTTTTACATTTAGGTTCTTTATCTTTGTTAGCACAATCTTTGTAGGAATGATCACCAGCACAGTGTGTACACAATGGTTTGTCCTTTTCTTTATGAAGACACCTGACAGAAGTATGTCCAAAGCCCAGGCAGTGATAGCATTGCACTAGAGGATGGGCATCCTCTACTTGTATTCTCTGGTATCCCACATAGATTTAGTCAATATATATATTGTTTATTCCATCACTTTCTAGACACAATATACCTTTGTATATACATATATTCTACTCACTTCTATTTTTGTTTTGAATCTTTTAAACTTAATTATCCATGTGAGGATTCTTATTTATGGTTAAAATTATCACCTCTTTATTTTGGTGCATTTTTTTTTCTTCTGTCTTCGTCTTTATATTTTCTGTATTTTTTTAAGTATTTACATTGATGCAACTTGCAAATTATTATGTAAAAGTCCACGCCCTAGCGTGAAATAAATAAATAACAACACATAATCATTACACATACACATTACACATACACATTACACATACACATTACACATACACATTACACATACACATTACACATACACATTACACATACACATTACACATACACATTACACATACACATTACACATACACATTACACATACACATTACACATACACATTACACATACACATTACACATACACATTACACATACACATTACACATACACATTACACATACACATTACACATACACATTACACATACACATTACACATACACATTACACATACACATTACACATACACATTACACATACACATTACACATACACATTACACATACACATTACACATACACATTACACATACACATTACACATACACATTACACATACACATTACACATACACATTACACATACACATTACACATACACATTACACATACACATTACACATACACATTACACATACACATTACACATACACATTACACATACACATTACACATACACATTACACATACACATTACACATTACACATACACATTACACATTACACATACACATTACACAAACATATGCATACAAATTGCATACACAGTAACATACACAATACCATACAATTAGTAGTTAAACTCATAAATATGGATCAAATTGTGTATTTACTAAAAGCTCATCTTTTTCAACAGGATTTTTGTGGGACTAATTATACGTTATTTATAATAGCTCGCTTATATTTAAACAAATCTTTCATACAAAGCTTAACTTACCATACATAATTCATATTGAAAAAAATTAAAGAAAAAACTTTTTACGTCAAAAATAGAATGGATTTTGATCAATATTAATTATTAAAGTGTATTTTCATCTTCCGACTTTAATAAAATTTCTCGGCGTACAAAATAGGACCATAATTCTTTTGTACCCAATTATTTCGCTTCATCGGCCGAATGAAGTCTGTCTTCGCGAATTCTTTCGTTTAATGATAAATATCGTCTCGGAATAAATTGGTGGCTTCTATTTATCGGAATTTCGCAAATCTCTAATTCCTCTCTCCGCAGCCAATTGAACAGAAGGCCATTATTGAATATTTAATATTCTAAATAATTCGATTATCTTAAAGTTTTGCCGTCCTTGTTGATATTTGAAATTCTCATTTCGAAGAAATTATTTGACAAAAGTTAAAAAATACGGTCTTCGAAATAGGATTTAACTTTACTTAGATTAATTAATCACCTTCTCTACCATCGATTATAAAATAAACATAAACAAAACCTTAAAATCCTAATTTTATTTTATACTTTCAGTATCGCCCCGATGAATGACCACCGTTCGGATTTGAAACGTTGCTTGGAAAGGCTTTAGCCGTGTTTGGTGACCAGATCTAAATAAGCGGGTACTTTCCCACCTTTTTTTTCCCAATTTCCTTCCCGTCCCCACTATTTTCATAGTCTGGATGTATACACACGGAGTTCCACAAGGAAGCATACTAGGGCCCGTTCTTTTCATAATTTACATAAATGAACTTTGCAGCATGGAAATAGATGGAGAAATAATTAGTTACGCAGACGACACAGTTTTACTATTTAAATCTAAGGATTGGAATAAGGTTTATAACATAGCGAATCTAGGAATCACGCAAGTGAAAAAATGGTTGGACTCAAATACACTCACACTAAACATATCAAAAACAAAATTCACAACGTACAGCATAACTAACACAGGACAGCCAAAAAACAATACAAACACCATAAAAATACACGAATGCATAAACACCAACATCTGTGATTGCCCCCCTCGAAAAAACAGAACAAATAAAGTATCTAGGAATCGTAATTGACCATAATCTTAGATGGACACATCACATCAAACAAATCACAAATAGACTCCTCAGAACAATACACATTTTCCTAAACATAAGAAACATATATAAAATAAAACAATTGAAAACAATATATTATGCACTATGCCAATCAATAATAGAATATGGAATAATTGCTTGGGGAGGAGCAACAAACGCAGCTATCGCTCAAATAGAAATCGCACAGAAAACGATATTAAAGGTAATACTCAAAAAACATAAACTAACCGACACAGACCAAATATTTAAAAGCTGTGACGTACTTGATATACGCCAATTATATGTTAAAACACTACTAAACTACATTTTCGACCAAAAAAACAAACCCCAACAAACACAAAATATCACTAATGGACCGGTCAGACAAGCGTACAAAGAAAACATAAAAACTCCGACGGTAAACACTACCTTTGGACAAAGACACCATAAATACCACGCTATTAAAGCATTCAACAGTCTTCCACTTGAAACAAAATTTGAGGAAAATAAAAATAAATTCAAACACAAAATAAAAAAATGGATTAAAGAACAAAAAGACAATATTACCAAAATTCTATAACATAAAAGAATAAAACATATACACGCAACACAAAAAAATATATAAAACACGCAACACGCACAAACACATATATCATTATAAATGCCGATTTACATTCTCTTTTGATATTTTTCTTTTAGTGTTATAATTATATTTTAATTTTTAATCTTTATTTTTATTTTAAATTTATCTTTATTTTAATGTTGTTTTTCTTCTTTTTTTTTAAATGTATAAATTCTTAAATTATAAAATGGGGGCCTCAGCACGGGTAAACAACCCAGTGAGGCCAACATTACTGAATTGAAATATGAAATATTGTAAAAAAAAATTTATCAACAATAAAAAATAAAAAAAATAGTCTCACTGTCTTCAGAAGGTTTGGGAGCAGTTTACGGTACGGACGGTATAAAAATAATTTGGTAGGGAACAAAGTTACTTACTTTCTCATTATAATACAAACTTATTGTAATAAGGCCTGTAGGCCTGATAAATCGCAGCGTCAATTATAAAGAAACCTTTTTAAATTACCAATAAATATGAAGGAAAATATCAAGTCCCTTTAATAAATAAGTCGAAATTTAAAATACGTTTACTGCACAAAATAAAAAAAGTGCAAAAAATTTATTACTATAGGCAAATCCTATATTTTACGGCCAACCAATTAAGGCGATATGAAAACTCTAATAACGGGGGTTTGCTAACTTTTAATTATTTCTAATGAACGTTTTATTAAAATCCCAAATGTTTCTAAAGGAATCCCTACGGATGACAGTTATTTATATTAATGATTAATAAAAACAGGACCTTACCATTAAAATTTTTATGACTATAAAATTAACGTTAAGAACCTGATTTTATTTTTTTTGACGATGAATTAGTAACTTCTCGAGGGATCCCTCTAGAAACATTTATGATTTTAGTAATACGTTCATTATAAATAATTTAAATAAACCCACGAAAAGATCTATTTTCTAGGCCTGATGGGACAAAATCGACCTTAGGTTGTGTCAATTTCGCCAGGCCACTCGCCGAATATTGTATTTACACAACTTCATTACTTATGTCGTTAAGATTCCCACTTTGTTTAAGAGAGTTGATAATGCAAATTCAATCGCAGTTCAGACCGCAATCCAATACATCAGGGCCGTGCGTCGCATTTTTTTGTGCACGGCTGCTTCACGTACGTTGTTAAGAGTCTAGCTTTATTCTAGGCTATTGTCTCGTCTTAACAATAAGTAAAGTACATATTAAATTACTATCTATATAATAACATGAAGTGTAAATATATCCAATGAATTGTCGAAACTGATTTCTCTCCCGTTCATAATATTTTAAGTAACGTCACGAAGGACGATAATGAACATGAAGTACCAATAATTACGGATAATATCATGTCTTAAGAAATTATTCAAATGTCGAAACTGATTTCTTTCCCGTTCATAATATTTTAAGTGACGTCACGAAGGACGATAATGAACACAAAGTACCAATAATTACGGATAATATCATGTCTTAAGAAATTATTCAAATGATGAAACAGATTTCTCTCCCGTTCATAATATTTTTTAAAAGTTTGCTAGAATACTAGCAAACACATGAACTTCCAATTTTTCACCTGTAGTAAGTGAGGCATAGATAAAAGAGATAAAACATTAATCAGGCTTTCGTAATAAATTTATGTTGATGAAATTGAAAAATAAATAAAATTCCTTGAATAAATACTGGAGTTATTTGCCATATTTTATCTCGTCTTCGTGATAATCTAAAATTCTAGCTTTCTATCAGATTTATATACTTGGCAGCCTTTATATTAATATTTTTCTCTCGTTTATTTTGTACGATAAAAAACCTTATAAAACCCGACTCGTTCTTTCTTGAAGTGTTTGCGGAACTATTAAAAGATGTGAGCTCTCTTTAATAAAACACAATATCATAAGAAGTAAGAACTATTCGTTATTCTGAGTTACAACGGATTTTTGGAAATGTCATGACCATTAACTTGAGATTTGAAAATGTAATATCTGGAGCAACAAAAACCTTTCAGCTTTTACTCCTTTACAGCCTGAAATTTGTATGTATCCCCAACTACGTTTAGTGTTGAACTTTGTAAAAAAACTAAAAAAAATGAACACAAACATTGTTATGCTTTTTATTTACTATTAATTTGTCTTTAAGAAAAACTAACAGTTACTTAATTAGTCAATTACAGCACCGCACTACCGACTGAGCTAATGGGACCCTATCTCTTTCGGTCATATTTAACTGTATCATACTTCGAATAAGAACTACGAAAATTGTCTTCATTTTTCTCACCGCACATTTTTATTGTTATGTATGATCGCAAGATTAAACCCGAACTAAATGCAATCTAGACAGCGTCTTTAGATAAACATATCTTATTTTTATTTTAAAAGAGAAAAATAATTTATACTAGATAGAAAGAGTTCGCACGTGCGGCGTTTGAATTTAGTTAAGTTCAAATTATTCTCAAATGCATCCATATCATTTAAATATTTTTTACCAAGACCTTGTAACAAATACATCCATATCATTTAAATATGTGTAAACATTGAATTAGGGAATGCAAACTATTGTTGGAATGAAATGTGTATATATAAAATCGGCCTAGATATCAATAGCGCGACCGTGCTCGGGAAATCGGTATAAAATCATCAGTATTTACGCCTATCAAAACGATATTTTAAAGTTATCAATTACACTGTGCTAGACTCCAGATTTGAGTGAGTACCTACAGTACCTACCGGACACTGCCTATCTTCGCCCTGCAGTAATTATTATTACGCCCTTTCCAATATAATGCACCTTTTAGGACCGCACTCGCGGTTTGTTAGCAAATTTTATTAATAGGTAGGAATCGGTGATCGATTAGTAATTCGAACTGAAATCGGCTTAAATTTTATATCAATATCAGTTTCCACACTGGATAAATACACCCTGATTATCTACGGCGGCGGCGTACTAAATCACAACAACCTCCGTATTCATTATTATGTTCGGCCTAGTTTGACGCGGCATAGATATTCATTTCTATGGAGGGGAAAATAGATCGATGATTGGCCGCTGGCGGTCGGCGGCGTATTTTACAGCGGGTGTGACACTAGCCCTAATTTATCTCTTTGACCTCTATGTAACTGTCACACACATAATATTATTATTATTTCAGTGGAACTTAAATTAGAGTGGCTAATGCGTTCATTAAAATAGCATTTGTGAAAAAATAACATTCAGAAACGAAACAGTTTTGCTTGAAATGGCGTTGGCCTTGTTTGACGACCATTTCGTTAAATTGTTCCCATCATTATTTTTTCCATCTCCTTCCCTTTTCCTCTCCTTTAATATCAGAAGATACTCCATTTAGGTATGCAAAAGTCCTACTGGCCTCGGGCAACTAGGAATCTAGTAGGTCAGGAGGTTTGTAGTGCAAGTGAATGAAATAAGAAGTTGGCAGCACCCCAGCAAGGCATCGCGCGGTCAGGAAACTAGATACCTACATCACCGAGGTTTTGAGGTATGGCGAGGCTGAAGAACAGCGATAGAGGTAGAGATGGAAAGAGAAAGGTTTTGACTTACCTGGTTATGCTCTGAACACTTAAAATAAAAAATAAAACGAACACATTTCAAGCAACTTTCAGATTTTTTGTATTTAATTTTCTCCCGGGGACGGCCCATAATGTTTTTTTTTTTCATTTTGAAACGAGATGCAATTATCTTAGTTGAATCATCAAACATTCCAAATAAATTGCGTCATGAATTCAACCAGGTCATAATTAAAAGTGGCGCAAAAGTCCGAAATCGATTTCCTAAGACTTGTTATTAAATAAAAAGAATTGGATTGAAACAATCATTCCGCTTTCTTAGGAGTAAGGAATGCTATTTTTTAATGTTAATACAACACAAGGGTCCCAACTGCTTCCAACCATCTGGAGCCAGTGAGACTATAGCCACTGGTTTGTCAAAGTGTTTCTATTCTGCTTACTTTTTCTTCACAAATGTCGAAACCGTGATGACATTAGACGCCATTTTCCAAAATGATAGCATCTTCCGATAGGATCATGACTTCTTTTGTAAGTTTACCTGCGTGTGTAACAGTGTAATGAATGACTCCACGAACACCATACTATTTAATAAGGGGGTTATTGTGACAGGGTGTTTACGCCCCGTTAAAATGACAATACGAAGGCAAGTTCCCTTAAATTTAAATCTAAAGTGTTTTAAAGTATGCAGACGGAATTTTGGGACCGTACCTTCCGTTGTTAAGAGGCGAAATGAAACGGGAAGAATGTTTGTAATACCTGCCCGTAGAAATAAAGTTGCGAATAATGATATGCCGGGGTGATAAATACTCCGAGAATTGTCCGTCTTTCAGAAATGAAGCGTTGCTTAATGTCACTTTACCCGTGTGTATTACTTCCTTTTTACACCATTCACATCTTTGAAATAACAAGAAAATCAGAAAACACGAACACAACACTCGATTTCAATCACGACGATTCCACAAATACTTATATAAAAACTCTACTGGCGTAGAATAACAAAAATATTAAATAACAATAATTTATAAAAAATGTGTAGTAACACCAACAACAACTTACAGTCAACAAACATTAATATGAGGAAATCAACAAACATAGTCAATAAACATGAAGATGAGGTGTACCAAAATGAAGACGAGGAATTCATAAAAACGCCTCGCCTTGGAACAGAAATTCCTAGCGAGGAGAAATGTGAAGAATTTAAAAACAAATAAATAAATAACGATATTTATTCTCGTTAGTAAAAAATTAATCAACAAAAATAGAATAAAATAAATGCTACATACCATAAATAGAAAAATAATGATTTTTAAAGAAAAAATAATAAAAATCTTTTTTCCTCATCTTAATGTCAGTCTGTTTGAAATTTACTTCTTTCATGTTTGATATACAAGAATAATTACTCTAGTTCATTTATTCAGTGTAAAAAAAAGAAATGCCTACAAAAAATGTATACATTTGTATGAACAAAAATATCTCTTTTTATTCTTATTGCCATGCAAATATATTATAAATTAACAGCGCATACGGGATACGCGCCATTACGTGTCCATATAAGCGTAAGCCTTTAAAGTTTCAAATCGTTTTTGTCTAAAGCAGATTAACTGTGAAATTATTTGCAGAATTGTGTGCTTTCGCCCTCCTATATTATAAGTCTCTTCAAGACTATGGTTCATTTCTTCCTATTCTTACAAAGAGCCTCCAAAGATCACACAGGCCTACACTGAAGAGAAATCGATTTTTGACTTCACGATAAATAATTGACAGGCCTTTGATTATTTTACCAGAATATTTTGTCGATCTGGATTTTTTTTTTTTTATATATTTACTCCACACAGGAGGCCCTGAAGAAAATAATTTCCCTCGGGGCCTATGTCATCTTTGGGGATGCTGTGTGGAGGGACTTTTTTTGGAGAGGAAGGAGTGAACATGGGTCTTGAAGAGTCCCATGTTGTAGGAGGGAGGAAACACAGAGGCCGGCAGTTCGTTCCACAGCCGAGCTGTTGAACTTAAGAACGAATCGTAGAAGCGACCCGTTCTCATGTGACAAGTGTCAACTGTGTACAAATGTTGGGCGCGCGTTTGGCGTGTATCCCGACTACGCACCGGTGCCGAAGGGATCAATGACGCTAGTTCCTCAGAGCATCTTCCATTGTAATACCGATAGAACAAGGACAGTATACCTACCTGACGCCTGTGCTCTAAAGATTGCAGTCCGTTTGTTAAGATTGGGGAATCTATCAAACGGACCGCCCGTTTCTGCACAGAGTCAAGGGTTTTTTTCAGGTATTTTGGGGCTCCAGACCAGAGATGGCTGCCAAATTCGACAGTAGGGCGCACTTGCGATTTGTACAGGGTGAGCAGTTGTGTACTATTAAAGTATCTGCGGGCCCTGTACAGTACGCCCAGCTTCTGAGAGGCCAACTTTACTCTGGCTTCGATGGAGCCCCCGTACCTGAGCTGGTCACTTATAGTTACACCAAGCATATCAATGGAAGGCCTGTTCGGAAGATTGCTTCCGTTGAAGGAGACTAGATTATCATTTGGATCCCTTTTAGACGTAATCAGACAGGATTGGGTCTTTGAAACATTAAATTCGACGAGATTATTTTTACCCCAGGAGGAAATACTCTCGAGATAACCGTCCATTCTCTGCTTCAAAGCCCTCCGAGCCGTTGGAGTTTGTGTGCCCTTTGGAGGCTTGTCAAACAAAAAGCTATCATGAACTGTACTGTCATCCGCGTAACAATGAATCGGTGCACTTGTCAAAAGGTCATTGATGTGCAACAAAAACAAAGTCGGAGACAGAACCGATCCCTGTGGGACGCCAGCATTTATGGAGTGCGAGGAAGAGGTGAAACCGTCAGCAACCGCCTGAATCGACCTATCCCTTAAAAAGTCAGCAATCCACGTAC
Source organism: Hesperophylax consimilis (assembly GCF_061612785.1). Taxonomy (NCBI): domain Eukaryota; kingdom Metazoa; phylum Arthropoda; class Insecta; order Trichoptera; family Limnephilidae; genus Hesperophylax; species Hesperophylax consimilis. The sequence continues at coordinate 31,892,261 of NC_142841.1, forward strand.
ACAGGGATGCGGGAAGTCCGTAAGAATGCAATTTGTTGACAAGTCCTCGGTGCCAGACCCGGTCAAAGGCCTTGGATATGTCTAGTGCGACCGTTTGGGTCTCACCGTGACGTTCCAGGCACCGCCCCCAAACATGCGTCACATACGCGAGAAGATCACCGCACGAGCGGTTCCGCCGGAATCCGTATTGACGGTCGTTGATAATTTTGTTCTTCTCGAGATATGTGAGCAGTTTGTCGTTGATCACACGTTCCATCACTTTGGACAAAACTGATGTGATCGCTATGGGGCGGTAGTTGGCCGGGTTGGAGCGGTCACCTTTCTTGGGAATAGGGTGAATTACCGCTTTTTTCCAATCAGAGGGCACAGTGCCATACTTCAGGGACATTTTGAAGAGCTTTGTCAAAACTGGAACTATTTCTGCAGCACACCTCTGCAATACCAGGGCAGGTATTCCATCAGGTCCACTAGCTTTGTTAACATCGAGCCCCCGTATGACGTGGAGTACATCCCGATGCCGGATCCTTAGCTTTTTCATATAGAAGCCGCAGTGAGGAACCGACGGCAGAACAGCACCCCCGTCGTCGAGGGTCGAGTTTTCCGCAAACATTTTCCCTAATAAGTTAGCCTTTTCGGTGGCGGTGTTTGCTAGTGAGCCGTCAGGTCTGGTAAGAGGTGGCAAACTGGGTTTGCAAAAATTTCGACCTATTGAGCCCGCAAGCGACCAGAATGCTCTGCTGCCATGCGGGCAGGCAGCCAGCTTTTTGCTGATCTGCAGGTCGTGTTCGAATTTTGACCTATTGATGATTCTCTTGCATTCCTTTGCCGATTTGTTGTATGCTGATCTGCTTTCGGGCGTTCGAGATGTGTTGTAGGCTCGGTAAGCCGCGTTTTTTCGTCGGACTGCTTCGGAGCATTGTCGACTGAACCACGGCTTTGAGCCCACACCAGTTTCTTTAGTAGTCGATTGTATGAAGCCATCCATCGCCGATTTGATGACTTCACCAATCTCCTGGGCACATCTTGAAGGGTCCGAAGTCCGAAAACAAACAGCTGACCACGGAAAAGCGTTGAAATGGGCCCGCATACCGAACCAATCTGCTGACCTATAGTGCCACACTTTTCTCCTCAGCCTCTCATTGGTTGGTCAAGATAATACATCACCAAGATACAAAGAATTTTCATTGTCATACCAATATATTCGGATTTTTATGAACATGAATTCCATTTTTTATGAATTCCAACATCACGGTAATATACGAGTATTAGTAATTTACTGAAATTTCAGATCTCCCGATAATTCATTCATTTCTTAATAAATAAGAAATAGTCATTTTTCTCCGTGCACGAAGAAAACTTACTGACATAAAATATTGCTGATTTATTAAGAATCTCTTCAAATTATTCGTAATCCGGTTAAAAATGGGATTTTAGGTCATTAAGGAAAAATTGATAGGTTTTATCTAAAGATTTTATTAAAATAAGAACGTATTATGACGATGTTGGAAAACGTGTTAATAAAAATCCTAATATTTCAGAATTTCGTCATTGTATATAATCAAGGCAAATGCAAATTTTCAATAAGAGGTGTTATTTTGAATAGTCCGTAATTTCGGTAGATGTTACTTTGAAAGCTGTCATTTTTTGACATTTGACAATTAAAAACTACGCTATTTATAAAAATGGAACGATACATGCTTCAACAACGCATTGAAATTATTAAAATTCACTTCAGTGAATCAAATGCAAATCATCTTGAGTGATGAGGCCCATTTCCACCTTGATGGCTTCATCAACAAGCAAAATTGTCGTTTCTGGGGCTCGGAAAACCCAAGAATTATTGTTGAAAGCCTCTTTATCTTCAATTTGTGACTGTTTGCTGCGGTTTATGGTCCGGCGGAGTCATTGGACCTTACTTTTTTGAAAATGAGGCTGGAGCAACAGTTAAGGTGAATGGATTGCGCTATCGAGAGATGATTAATGATTTTTTATAGCAGGAATTGGATGGTATTGATTTGGACAACGTTTACTTTTAACAAAACGGCGCTACGTGCCACACAAGCAACGAAACCATTGATCTTTTACGACTGAATATCAAAATAACACCTTTTATTGGAAAACCCTGTAGGATGTTACTAAAAGTTTATCAGGAAACGGCCTGCAATCCCATTTTTAACCGGATTAACAATAATTTGAAAAGATTTAAAAAAAATTGCAATAATTATTTTTCTACGTGTGTAGGAACTTTCTGTGTGAAGTAAATACATTTTTTAAACAAATAATATTATTTTCAGGTATTTTTGAATGGACTGTTGAAAAACGGCATTACAAATGAATGCTCAAGGCATATCAAACAAATAAATAAACAAACTGTTTCGCCCTGTTTCTCTAACTAAAGTTCCTACCCGAACCTCATATCCGCTGGGTCCCTCGTTGACGCAAAGGCTGATTGTTTTACGTTATTTATCCACCAAATTTGGGTTTCAAATTGAATTAACTCGGCGCCGGTGACAATGTGAAATGTGTTTATTTATCCAAAACTACGACAGCCTTGTGACCATATGTAATGACACATAACAAAAAAAATTGCGAAAAAGATTTTGTTTCGATCCATCATTGTGTATTGTGTATCCTTTGTCAACCGTTTCAATGTATAAAATAATTCAATTCATGTTGAAAATAATTTATTTCAATGTTGAAAAAAATTCAATTCCATTGTATTATCATTATGTTCAAAAAAAAATAAATTTAATGTTGAAAATAATTCAATTCAATGATCAAAATAATTCAATTCAATGTTGAAAATAATTTATTTCGATTTTGAAAAAAATTCAATTCAATGATGTTCAAAAAAATTAAATTTAATGTTGAAAATAATTTAATTCAATGATCAAAATAATTCAATTCAATGTTCAACTTCATATTGTTTTTAAAATCCACTCTAAAAAAAGTCATTGTTTGTCCAAAATTAAATTATCTATAGAATTACCTATTACAGTTTACGTTTTCATATTACATTTACATCTTTGTTTTATTGTTATTGTGTTTAATTCGTAGAACTTCATATATTTATATATTTGTTTATGTCTATTCTTGAATACACATTTTACAAACGATTACAGTGGTTTATATTGTAGTACAGAAAAAAGGTACAAAAAATAAAGAAAATATGTTGATGAGGTAAAACTGTGTGTGGGTAATATCGTATGTAACGTGAACACCTCACTAGGAGAACTTGTGCTGAGGTGTTAATGCGTTTGTGATTAAGTATGACAAGTATTTATGTGTTCTAGTAGAAAGTGAGTTTTATTTTTTTAAACCAGATTGATTGTTACACTTTTATTGTTGAATTCTGCAAGTATTTCAGTTTTTATTATTGTGACAGTTGTTTCAACGTTCATAAATAAAAAAAAATGTGTAATCATATCAGTAAGTCTTCGCCATGTAGTACCCGTACAACGTACCCGCCTCAGAACAGAAATCTTCTAGTGAGGCGGGTTACTTTCATGTTTGTAATTTTGATTATGTTATTGCAATAAACGCCAGATTGCCGGCAATTAAAAAAAAAAGTGGCATAATCACAGTTCAATAATGGCCTCGAACGATGGAAAATCTATCACAATGATAAATACTTAGTACTTGCAGAACAAACTAACTAACTAACTAACCATCACGCCGTTTCCCCGAAGGGGTAGGCACAGAGGACGGACCACCAAACAACTCAGTCTTGGCACACACTCCTTGCCTCATTCACATTCATACATTATCTACATCCATACGTACTCTTCTATTATTCTGACTCTTGACATGACCCGACTCAAGCATCTGATTCTCTTGGTCGTGCCATGTCTTCCTCGGGCATCCCCGACTTATGCTACCATTCACATTTGTATTGTATATTCTCCTTACACTCCCTTCTTCGCTCATCGCTCTACATGCCCAAACCATCTAAGCGTCCCTTTCTTGATCTTACTCACTACGCTTACATCAGCCTTGCACTCTTTGCGGATGTCCACATTTCTCATAAGATTATTTGCAGAACTTATATATAATATTATTATGTTTGATTTGCTGTACATTTAAAAGTAGTTCAATTTATAACTGTTTCGTTAATTTACCTAATATCGTGTGATAAACGCAAATAACACAATAAAGCATGTAATTATTGTTCCTAATAGTGCTAACACTGAACAAGATGTATGATTTACGACAATTTGAAAGAAAAATATTATCTCTTGTTTACATTTCAGATCTTTCGACTTATAAGCCCCAGGCAGGCTAGTGAAAATTATTTTCTGTGATGTGTTTGTCATAGTGTACATCTAATACAATAATATTGATACAATTGTTTAAAAGCTACCAACTTTGAAAGACCTTCTAAAAAGGTTTGTTAAATCTATTAACCATACCAATTCTTCTAGAATAATGTTATTTGTATAACGAATCATATGAAACTTTTTAAATTTTAAACCAGATCTCCAAATTAAGTTTTTTTTTCAATCTATTATTTTCTTTGTTTGCACATCTCTTTCATTCTGAAATATTGCTTCAAATAAAACAGTACACAAAAGCAAAATTTATTAGAAACAATATATTTTGTTCTTGATTTATATCATGTCATTTCTTAAACTAAAAAATATTTACGACATCACAGATTCCACGAAACCAACGTAGCTGAAAATAGCTACTTGTAGTAAAAATTGATCTTTTTATGTACCAGGCCTTTAATATATTTTATTTATTATGATCGTATCGTATTAAAGCGTATTTTTTTTTTCCTTTTTTTAAACATCGTTACGTATTTGTACAAGATAACTCACATTATAAAATACATGTATGATTAACAAGTTAAGTTTCATTATTTATCTAAATATACAAATTATAATAAAAATGGGTACTCATCGATATTTGGTTGGTATTCCGTAGTAACCAAAAACAAAAGAAAAAAATAAACGATTGAACCCATTAAACATCTAAAACGGAAGAAGTCAGCCAATTTTGTTTCATGCTTTAAGGTACAGTGGAAATGTCCACTGTTTTGTAGAATGAACATTGAGCATTTGGTATATTGATTAAATTATTTCATCTGATGTAAATGTAATCCTTTCTAATACATATGATTAATCAATAATACATTTATGAAGTAAGACTTATGTGGCATACTGAATAAATCATTCGATCTGTTGTGGGGTTACAAAAGGCAATCCTTTCTAATACATATGATTAATCAATAATACATTTATGAAGTAAGACTTATGTGGCGTACTGAATAAATCAATCGATCTATTGTGGGGTTACAAAAGGTAATCCTTTCTAATAGACACGATTAATCAATAATACATTAATGAAGTTATACTATATAAAGTGGCACACTGAATAAATCATTTGATCTGGTGTGGGGTTACAAAAGGTATTCCTTTATAATAGACATGATTAATCAATAATACATTAATGAAATCTGGCTTATTTGGCGTACGGAATAAATTATTCGAGCTGTTATTCAGCTGTTGTGACGTTACTAAATGTCATATTTTCTAATAGATATTAGTAATCAATAATATATTAATGAAGTTAGACTTTTTAGGTGGAGTACTGAATAAATCATTCGATCTGTTGTGGCGTTACGAAATGTAATCCTTTCTAATAGGTGAATCTACATTAATGAAGTTAGACTTATGTGGTGTACTAAATAAATCATTTGATCTGGTGTAGCATTAAGAGCAACGATATTTAATCCATAGATATGATTAATCGATAATATAGTTAACAATTTCATGTAAGAATATGGATTATAATTTTTCAGTAATATGAGTTATTTCTCTACTTTTATACCAATGACTAAATACAAAACCCCCGTCCTTTTAATGGTTTATAAAGAGCAAAGGTATTAAATTGATGATTACTCAAGCGATATGACATATGTTTAGTATTTTTTAATGTTTTCAATTATTAGATCGATATAAGTTTGGTATAGAGAATTTCAAATGACTGAGACGAAATCTTTACACCAAAAAATAACTCTACCACGAACTCATACATTTTCTATTTATTTTACATATCCCCAAACAACGATGGTGCTTAATTTATCAGATTACGTCCGAAAATAATTTTAGTATTTAATTTAATATAAATAGGTTTTAAAAAATTTGATCTTCCTTTTGTACTTTTTTTAAATCTTTAGTATACTTGTGATACTGTGTAGATTGGGGATATGTTGGATGGAAATGAAAAGTAAACGTGCATCTGTTTAGAGAAGCTACTTCATATTTATTTAGAGAATAGAGTTGCAACCGTTCTAGGAGACAAAATATGAGATTGTTATTTGGTCCTGCTACGCCATTATGGCCATTCGGCAAACATTTACGAAACTTGCTGAAAATTTTATTCAATTAATAAACGACCGTGTATGTGAAAACATTACTAATATAGAAACTGACATAAATTAGTTTATAGAAAATTGTATACATTTTATACAGCCAAATGGGGTCGTTTACCTGTTGTATAAACTTGAAATTTCTCATCGAATTATTGAATATTTCCAAGGTGTTTTAAATTTGATATATATTATGTTTCTCGTTTTTGAAGATATCTTATAAACAAATAGCATCTTAAGAAATTATATATACTACCTTTTAGATTTTTGTTTTTGAAACTGACATTGAAATTTATAATTTGAAATATTTTAATTACAAACATGAAAAATGTTTGAAGTAAAAAAAGCAAAAAATTGAAATAATGAGAAATTTTATTTAGGAAATCTGCGAAAAAAACAGTCATTTCTTTTTTAAGCTCGTTTATACAGTTAAACATTTCAAAAATATATTTAATAATTCCGAGAAAATAACAACATTTTTTAATTTATTTTAACGCAATATAAATGTTATTATTTTCTATAACTTATATAAAACATTCGTGTTATTAAAAATAATCGATTTCATAGAATCCGTATTTAATTCAAGCGGTAACAATCAATTAAATAATGGTGTGTCCAAAATAGCTTTTTCAAGACCGAAATTTCACTTGTCAGTCTGCGGAAAATCCAGCAATTCCATTTCTATTTTTTGTATTAGTACTAGCACAAATCTAAATTTTAAGTCTTAAGTCTTTATACGTGTGTAATGAAAACACCGTATGAATGTGAAGTGTTTTTTTCTTTAGTAAGGCTGTTAATATCTATATATTTAAACAAGTCATTACCCTATTTATATTAGAATAAAGAACATCAAATTTAATATAATTTAATTATAAAAACTACGTAGCTCTGTTTATCTTACCAACTTATCTTACCAATGTATTGTAATTTTTCTAGTGTTATATTTTTCCATTTTGCGTAGTGGAGTATCTAGCTTCGATGTTATTTCGTTTTTGTTTTAGAGGTTGTTTTTTTTATTTTGTCTTCTTTTTTCTTTTTGATTTTGCTTGATATTTTTTTTAATCTTGCTTTGATTTTTTTGTGCAAAAAATAATATGTAAAACCCAGCTGTGCGTGAAATTAGAAATAAATAAATATATGAACTGCCATCCAAGCGTTGGACACTTCCGATAGCCACGAGTGCAATGATTTTTGGAAACAAAGCCGGGACTGATCTGAGTTTTCAATGTGCTGAACTTTTTATTGCCGAATGACTACAATATGGCTTGATCATCGGACGTACATTGGCTATTCCCGTATATCTACCTTCCTATAGCAATTCTTATAATTTGCCTAAAATATCGTTAGGCTTTTATTTGTTATTTTTCACTGCGATTAGTAATCAGCAGATTACACGCTCAATGGCCGTTACAATCAGGACTCTAATCATGTTTAAACTTTTTGAATCAAAGGAGCCCATTGGTAATTATTCTTATAATTATTTTCGTGCCTTTGCAAAGAGAATTAGGCGTCCTGGGGTCACTGCTTGGTATTCAAAACACCCCTGACCCAACCGCGATCCTATAACCTTTATCTGTTACCCAAATTTTAGTCCACCCTTCACTGGGCATATTTAATTTATTCTCAGCGTTAATTTTAATTTCACCGCTCTCTCGTTCAAATAAAACGTGAAATCTTCAAAATTCATTTGAATTTTTTGCTTTTGCGAGGAACAATTAATTAACGTTTCACTAAATCCCTGTATTTAAGGTGCTGGATTAGAAGAAAGGTAAACCGAAAGATTATTTTTAATTATTTATATCCATGAAGAATAGATAACCTTCAATGGTCTGTTGTATAGCATAGAGTTCTTTGCTCTTTCTTTAAAATCCCGCAATTACTACTGAGAGTTAAATAAATTACAAACACTACATAATTTGCACTTGTTCTAGAGAGGTAGGTACTCGTAAAAACCTAATACTTGAAGTCGAAATTTTGCTCTGTTGAGATAGTGCCAATCAGAAAGTGTTAACTTTAAATTGTCAAACTAGAATGAAATGAAGATGGTCCTTCATTCCAACGTACATTTTATATACATAGCTTTAAAAATATAGTTTAAAAAATACCAATTGAAATCTACCACTCAAATTTTTTTCTAATATTCTCGGCAATATCTTTTATAGGAATGTTATAATAATACATTCTTTACAATAGAAATGAAAGTAGGAATTTGAGAGAATAAAAACACGTGACATTAGCATAAAGCAAATAGGAAGAAAACCACACTCTCCGCTAAACTCGGTGAATTAGTATTTACGGTAACCTTTCTCCTCCCAGAATGTGATTGAATGTTAGCAAGCAATAACCACGTTATTAAATTAGTAAGCTCTATATTTAATCACCTCCCAGAGACTGGGGGGGTTGGCAGCTCCCTGCTCCCTCCTCTCTTCTCCCTGCTCCCTCCTCTCTTCTCCCTGCTCCCTCCTCTCTTCTCCCTGCTCCCTGCTCCCTGCTAGGTACTGGTCCTATCATAGACTTTTATCAGTTCAATTTTTAAGGTCAGACAGGTCAATTTCTTTTAAATATTAATTAAAAAATAAATCTTTCTATGATCACAAGGCTAAAAAAACATTGAAAATTATGATTCCCACGGGCATTATGTTTTTCTTGGTATATTTTTTTTAAATAATAATTTTTCATATCTGTTTTACTGGAAGTAGTTTCCGTAGCGAGACACAAATTGTATACATAGAATTTTTTTACATTGGCTTTGGTTTTGGTGTAGTTATTGGCTTTGCTTTGAGTTGGTTTGAGCTAAAATTTTTAACACCATTGATATATACTTTGCCCCTGTAGAAGAAGCGGTTGTTCCAAAATCGGTCGGCATTGATATAAAAATTTATATTTTCCCAAACAAAGTCATATTGTTTCATTTATGGATAACTGTTCGTTTACCGGGCCGTATACACCTCCGCTATGTTCTTGAAATGAAGAGAACTGCGATTGCATTTTCGAGGAATTTTCACTATTTCCTATTGAGGAACAACTTGAAATACAAAATTTAATAATACAACTGGAATTGAAAAGACTTTAAAATTTTCAAGACATGAAAATAAAATTATCACCGCTTCAAACTTTCCATACAGAATCAAATTATAAAGCGGCAACAAATAATTTATTCCCGAAAAGCGGGCTAACAAAATAAACTATCCGAGCCAAACCCGATCTACAAATTAACAATAACAATTCTATTACCTCCTTCTCTCCCAACAAAGTAAAGATCTAAATAAGTACTAATTTCTGCGTGTTGATGAAACTTCCACGAAAACAACAACAAAGTATAAAAGTTGAGACGACAAGGAATGAAGTAATTGTTACGGGGTAACAAAGGACTTCTATCTCGTGGACGCAATTTAAATTCTTTATTTTTCCATTTTACTTCATCCCTCATAAAATCGCTTTATTCCTTCACGTACTTCGTCATTTACCGAGTTACTGTGCTAATGTTTTTCTGTTTGTTAATTTGATCACAATTCATATTTTAACTTTGCTCGTCACACGCCACAAGGTTTATAACCTACTTTTTTTTATGAAAAATGACCTTTGATTGCAAAACCTTTTCTTCTGCGCATATCTGTAACCAAAATAGCTTTTAGAACCAGTGTTATATTTTCACAGATAAGACGAAGACGAAGACTTTTAGAACCAGTGTTGTATTTCAATAGATAAGACGAAGACGAATTTTTAATATCAAGCTCACTATCAACATCACATAGAAACGTTTTCAATTGCCATTTTGTTTGTGTCTGACAGTTTTTACGAATCACAGTGCAGTTCGTCAAAGTTGTTTCTTGACGATTTCTCATAATCTATCATTTTCTGATTTTGAGGTTCAAACTTGTGTTAAGTATTTTTGTTTAACATATTTAAAGAAAAATATTTAACTTGAACGTGGCCCCGTGGAATGTCATAAAGGAAATGTATGTAGTTAGAACTTAATGCATTTAATTATTATACCCTAACTGGTTACATGTGGTTCTATCTGTAGGTTTAAGTATTTTCTTAAATGGAGTATAAACTATATTTAAATATTTTCGTTTAAAATATGTTGAATACTTAAAACAAGATTCAACCTGAATACCAGAAATCGGTTAACAGATTACGAGAAATCGTCTTTGCAAACTTTGACACCTATCTACGACTACGAAAGAAATAATTTATCTAATACAAACTTGCATTATAATAATATTAATAAATTATAAATAGTACGACTTTAAAATTCCGCTTTAAAATCCACGCGACTTAATAATCCGATCGAAAAACAAACCCTACAATCCCGTTGTGAGCTTTATAAAATAAGCACAAAATGCTTCATACAAAAAATCAAAACAACACAATCGATCTGACGGTGTTATCGCCAACCCATGCCAAATTAAGACTATCGTTTTGCGCCACGACGCATAATGTTTGAAGCCACGTGACCTCCAGAGATTGACGGATGGCATGGCTGACCGTTCTTCGCGCATAATAAGGATGCATGTTAAATGTTATTTATTATATTATGTGTAGATATTTTACTATGAAATATTGTGATGAGCTTTCTCCAGTATACAGCAACTATAACAGTAAGTAAATTTTGATTAAATATATCTTTTTTGAATTTCTGAATCTCCCATTTGAAAAAACAACTACTTCCTAGACATTTTTGTTCATAAAAATAATTAAGAATAGTTTTTGAGTGAGTCAAAGAAGGCACGTGAGCTAACCGGCCTTGAACATCCCTAAAATTTAGTTATCTTGTCCCTTGCGGTGGGGTCTGTGAACTAATACTCCTAATTAACTAATTAATCGTAACATAATAATCACTTTATCTGGGTCTTGACCATATATCCGCTGATAAAATCAAATTCTATTTTTATCTGTTTAATCATCTTTAGTTAGAAATGTAGAGGGCTCAACCACAAAAGCAGCCACAAAGGTATTTACGAACAAGTCATAGATGTCACGAGGGATGACTATAATCCGTTACTTATAATATGTTAAATAGTGACTGATTTTGATCATTCCGACACAAGTACTTTTGTTCCGGTTAATTTTAATAAATGATAACTGTACATTTACTTTATGGAACCTATACGTACACACATACTGAACACACGTTTTGAATAAAAATTAAATATATATACGTAACAATTGGAAGGAATGGGAAAGGGAAACAAATGGATAGGAAACGAAGGTAGGTGGATTAAAGTATTATGCTGGGGATATAAATAACCATTTTAATTTAGCGATGATTGTTGTATTTTGAATGCACCCCACATATCAGAGGGTGGCTTGTTCCAGAAACGTATTCATTTCACTTATGAAATAAGTGATTTACGAAGTTGAATAGGATTTTTAATTTTTTTGAACATCATAGAAAATTAAGAACTTAATGTTTCTAAATACCATGAAGGGTGACCAATCATGGGATCAAAACTAAGGTGACTGGGACAAGTATAGTTCCGGAGTGAAGTCGGCAGGGTAGAGTATTCCCAGATGATCTCAGAGGAAAAAATATACTTTAGATCGAATTATTGTTTGCTATGCATAAAGGTTTTGTTAACACTCCATTATATTATTTATATTATAACAACAATAACATTTTATCTCGCCAAATGACGCCTAAATCTATCCAGGATGGGATAGCACTGGTAAATAGCTGGTCGTAACTTTGGTAATTTAATCTCCAAACATACCACAACCCAGAGAATAATAGCAGAACTATAAAAGACCCCAAAAGCCGAGTACTACTTCTGTCATTCATCATATCCTAACCCAGATCATTTTTAAACCATTGTTTGAAAATACGTACCTCAGAAACATTACAAGATTTTGATTCATTTCAATGCTAATGAAAATATTTGAAAACTTTGAAACTTAGGTTTGGCTCACGAAAGCATTGTGTATTGAAAAACATATTGTGCACAGTTTTTTTTTAACTTCTTTTATAACTTTGTTTTAATCTCGAGTCAACACCTAGCAAGTTTTATTTTTTACAGTAACTGGATTTTCCAAATCATTATTTCCAGGAAAGGGGCGGTAGATTTTTGGTAGGATACCGTTGCACCGATTTTTGAACCATATTATAACAAATGACAAGCGCGGCACTCACAAAGAAACCGGGCGGCGAACTTAATTGGGCGTTAGTTTGTTTTTGCGTGGTTCAGCAATAGGATGTAATCTTCAAGAAAGCGGTGAATGAACTGACACGTAAGAGCGGTGAGGGGTGACGGGAGACAAGGTATTTTGGAAATTACGAAAAATATAACTATAACTGTGTGTTGTGTAAAGGACGTAACAAGCTAAAAACAATAACATTGTAGTTAAATTAACAAAAATGTCAATTTCAATAAATGAAAAATTACTTTTTAAAATTGTGGTGTCATTATAAAATAAAAAAAATTAAATAACAAACTTTGTTTCGTTATGTTTTGTATCTTTGATTTTGAAGTATTTTGATATTTTTTATCGAAAATATTGGTTTAAACAAATTTGGTAATTTTCCTTTAATTAAAAACATTTGTATTTTTACACTGAAAATATTACGTAATTTATTGTACACAACAATACAAAATTATAATTTTTTTAAAACAGAACAAATCAATACAAAATCTATTATTTGTTTGAAATTCAGCGAATTTTCACACGAATAAAACATCCAAATACATTTGTTGTGGGTTGTTTATTTTTCATGAATAGAAAGGAAAAGCGTGTACTTGTATAACCTACACACAAACACACGTACACACATAGTAAAGGTCTATCTTTTTAGTGAACACCTCATCCAATCGTATGAGAGCTTTCAGAACCAAGGCCCCACCTGGTTACATCTCGATTATTTTAACTTCTCGAAGTATCCAGCGGATGTTGCCTTAAGAATTAATTACAATCTCTGTTCTAGCTCATTGTTTACGGAGATTAAAAAACTTTCAATATGATTTGTTAAAAGTAGAAAGTTTGCTTTATTATCCGGAATATAAATGAATAAATAACATAGCCATTTCAATTTCGGTCGGAAGGAAAATAACTTTATTAAATTATCTTTCATTATCTGGGCGAAAAGTTTCTACCATCTGTTACAAATAAGTTTTTTCTGCCATTTATAATTTTACGGCCTTTGTGTCTTACCTAGCAAGCTGGAGATGGCGGATTTAAATCCCGGCATGCGCAAGTAAATTTTATTTGTATAATTTAACTTAAATTTTATTAAGTATATTTGCGGCATATTCCAGAGTGAAAGATACTCTCAGTATTGCCCTGGTGTAAGACCACAATTCAGAATAAAAACATTGTTGGGTTAGCTGGAAGAAATATGAAGTAACCTACAAGCTAAACCCTTTGTACTGTGTATTTTGTGCAATAAATATTTTTGAATTGCTTCAAATAGTTTTAGCTGTGTTTGGTAACCAGATCTGAATTTTTGTTACTTTCCCACCATTCTTTTCATAATCTTCTTCCTATCCCCACTATTTTTAGCCTCATAACATGATGCCATAGTCTCACTGGGTCCAGATGGTTGAGAGCAGTTGGAAGTTTTGTACGGTATTCATTTTATTTTGTTTTTTAAACGCTGTGTTACCGACGTTTTTATTTCCATAGGTTAGAGTAAAACGTCGCAAATTGTCAGGCGATATTTTTTATCATTTTGTTAAAATGTTTGTAAGTGAGCTTTAGCTGAAAAATCTACCGGAAAATATGCCCTTTGTCCTGGTAAAGTAAACCTCCATTTCTTGAACATCCCCTAGCGGAAAGCATTGTCGCTACGTGTTTTTTTTTACTGCGAAACAACTTCCTCCCGTTTAGTTAACAGATTTTTCGTGCTTTAATCCGCTTTATTACAAAGATTAATTACCCCACATAAGTCGGCTAGACGGGTTATTCAACAGACTTTAAGTCAGAAATTTTCCATCGGGGGAAATCTCACTGATTTATATATAGGTAGATTTTAAGTATAAAACATAGCTTGGAATGAGCTTTAGTACGCCGTAGAGCATTACACCTCTGGGCTCGGCTCTAGGCTGGAGTATTCTTACATTGCTCTATTTGACTTCTGCTTCTTTCCCTTTTCTCAGAAGTTTTGACATCTCAAAGTCTACGATCCCTCAGGCATACTTGATATGTTTCCTTTCTTGTAAAACAATTTCACATTTTTGTCGTTTTTTGTAAAAGATATAAAAAATCTGTAACATCCATTCAAATATTACCGGTACAACGTTCATAGGTGAGCGAATTTTTTCATAATCTATTTATTTTACAACGATTTTGAGATTCCATCCTCAGTTAATAATAATAATAATATTAATACCTGGATGACTTTTATAGCGCCGTTTTTGTGCAAAAACACCTCAAGGGCGCTGTACAAACTTATAATACATTTCTACAGTGTTATTACTTAACTATTTATGGAGAAAATATACAGTACAATACTTACCTGGTAGGTCACTTGAGATTAACACTTAATTAACATTATCTAATTGTTTATTGGCGAAATTTAGATACAGGATTTAGGACTTAATTGAAAAATTGAATATAACTGGACTTTCTCTTAGGATTGGTATATTTAATTTAAGGGTACGACAACTTAAAAAGGTAAGTTTTTAGTTTAGACCTGAATTCTGTTGGACTTGTTATGGATCTTAGTTCCGGGGGGAGTTTATTCCAAGCCTTCGGCCCAGATACTCCGAAAGCGCGATCACCAAACTTAGTATTTGGCTTGCGCATAGGTTCTATCAGTCTGCCTACAGCTGCTGATGTTGCTGATCTAAGCGTTGACTGCCTCAGACCAGTGTTTTCCGGGAAGCATAGTTCAGAGATGTAGGGTGGGGCCATTTCATTGATGGATTTAAACACCATCCAGCACAGTTTGTACTGGATTCTTTCAGGGCACTTGAGCCAGTGAAGGTTACGAAGGTGTTCTGAAATGTGCGAATATTTTGAAACCCCGGTTATGAGCCGTGCTGCTGCATTAAACACTGATTGAAGTTTGTCAATTTGATATTTTGGAAGGCTGGCATCACAACATAGCATACATTTTTTTATTTAAGGTATGGTTTTAATAACAAATGTACAAATTATTTTTACATGCTTCATATTTGTATAGAAAAATATAATAATACTTAATTACTAATTAGCCTAACCGTAAAGAGACAAGGCTCTCGTGTTTGGCGAGGGAATTAAAGTTCAAATATTAAAATCATATAATTAATTAATAAAATAGTTGAAATACTTAAACTAAATCAAGAAAACTCAATAACAAAAATCGATAACAAAAAATGAAGATTTTTTTAAAATAATAACAAACGCTCTCAACAAAAGTTTTAGGTAATTTTTCTAATTAAGCTGTAATTCATAATTGTTTTGGGAGGGATATATTTATAAGTCACTCCTGGATAGATTGATTCCTAGATTCCTACTCACCTAGAGAAAACTTCCTTTCCTTTGTCACCTTAAAAAGACCTTTAACACCGCATCCCCAAAGACGACATAGGCCCTGAGGAAAATAATTTTCCTGAGGGCCTCCTGTGTGGAGTTAATGTAAAAAAAGGTATTTTGAATTTGCTTGGAGTTCAATTTTAGGATAACAATGTTATTCTGTTAAATTGTAAGATATTTAACACCAATCCTGAGAGAAATCCCAATTATATCCTAAATCTTGTATCCAAATTTTGCTTATAAACAATTGGTTAACGTTTATTAAGTGTTAATCTTAACTGACCTACCAGTTTAGTATGGTACTGTTTATTATCTCCATATATAGTTAGTAATAACATAGATCATTGTAAAAATGTATTATATATTTGTGCAGCGTCTTTGAGGTGATTTTGAATAAAAACGGCGCTTTGTATGGCGCCGTTTTCATCCAAATATTATTTTTATTATTAATTGTTGTTTATCTGTTATATCAAAATAAAAACAGGTCAATTAGTAAGGCTTATGAATAAATCACTTTAATATTAAAATTAAAAAATTTAGAAAAAAAAAAGAAAAAATTAATTGGATATATAATAAATTGTTTAAAATTTTCATTTTTTAAACAAGAGTTTCCGTGATTAAAATCATTTTTTTTACCCATAAAAACAGTTATATAATCAAAATTGGGGTGAAATCAATATTGAATTTGCTTTTACTAGAAATTTACGCACCAGTGTGTTGGCTTTCGATCATACTTGCAAATATTGAAATTTTCTGAACAAATAATCTAGACAATTTAATAAATGATTTATCAATAAATAGCAATAATTATTGTTTTAGGTTTTCGCGTATTAAAAGTTTATTCAAAGCAGTTAGATTAAAAATCTTTTAAATTGTGAAATAGTATTTAAGGAACCTATACATTGCACCGAATTGTTTGAATCCAGTTTTTGTTCCTAAATACATCAGTAATATTATCATGCTCAGTATGAATTTATATGTACGTGACCAGATCAGTTAATAACTAGTTATGGGAATGGATCGTTTTATTTATGTGATTTTATGTAAAGTAAAATAAAAACGACATAAATATATATTCATGAACTTTCGAGGGTTCTAAAGGGATATGTTATTTTGATAATTTAGTCGGATTACGAAGGTTTACGGCCTGAGGGTCACATTACTAAATGTAAATTCAGTTTACATCATTTAATTTAAGTCTATTGTTTTCAATAGTAGTGATGTTCTGTTATTAGTGTTATTACATAGACAGTGGCGACATTGAAAATAAATTGAAGAAAAATTTCGCCGGAGACCAAAATGACGGCCTCATTTTTTTTCACTTTGTCTAAGGGTCTGTCAGGTAAAATCTGTTACATCCTGTAGTGTGGATCCCAAATATAGTAATTTTATAAAGGCAGTAACTAAATGGAAGCATAACATGGGTGGATGCGTTATAATGATATTGACTCAGGTACTGAGAACACCCGTGACTGACATAATCATCTTACAAAGATAACTCAGGATTTCAGATAACTTCATAGGGTAGAATTGGACTAGAATAGTGATTCCTGGACGGGGGCGATAACATTCCCCCCATTTATGAGATTCAGGGGGCGGTGAAAGACTCCAAGGGGGCGGTGAAGGGCTAAAGTGAGGGGTCAGAGGAATTAAGAGAAATACATTTTCTTAATGAATTCGATTAAGTAGTAGGTACATCATTTGAAGAATCTTGCCGATGAACAAACAGTTCGTTAGGGTTACAAATAATCTGAGAATGTTGAACTTCCAGCAATATAAGGGAAAATTTGGCATGGGCAACGATGGAGGACTTTAGATATGGTCCAACTAATAACTACAATCTTTGCTTTTGGCGCTTTTTCAGTGAGTGTTAACATTTTTTTAATGGAATGAGTGCCGCTAAAGAAAAATGTACAGATATAGTGGGCGGTAAGCAAGTTATGGTTTTCTGTAAGTGACGCTAATTATTGTAATTTATTAGAATTCGCCACTTTTGAAAACCAGCTTCGGACAAGCTCTTTTTGAAAACATACAAAAAATCAAATTGCAAAGTATAATTAAAAACAACATGGTGAAATCAACGTTAAGAGTTGAAAGTTACATGGAATTTGAGATTTCAAATAGAAATGGGTTTTTAATTATCTTGCGTCAGAACTCATATTTATAGAGTTTTAACACCTTACAAATTGACTAAATCACTTACCTTACGCCGTCTGCTTTTTTTTTTTTTTTTTTTTCTTGATGGTCATTATTATATGGCCTTATCAATTGTGATAATCAATACTTAGGAAAAAGAGCCTTCGAAATTCTAACATTTACTAAATTTGTAAACTATTCCATTTCATTAAGGAACGGCAGAATTACTTTTTTTCATGCATAACTAAATTTTGAATTTAAGGATACACTATTCAAGCGAACTAAATTTTTTTTAAATCAAAAGCTGCAACAAATATCCTGTACGGAAAACAGCTTTTTATGTGTGTTACTAAAGAATTCGATTTTTCTTGATTTTTGCTTTCAACTCATTAAATGCAGTTATTAGCAAGTTAATTACAAAAATTTAAAAAACATATTTTCCTTACCTACTATATAAATATGATGAAAGATAGAAATATTATATTTTGTTGGGCTTAAATTTTATATTGGAATACAAATATATAACGAATTATTATAAGCAATAATTATTTGCCTGAAATATCAATACAAATTGAAAATATCTCCCGATTAAAAATAAATGCCGCCGACGGGAATTGAACCCGCACCTTCTGATGTCCGGTCAGATGTTCTAGACCATTGAGCCACGTATTATTTCCAACCCGCCAAATAATTCAATATGTACTAGTTATTCAATCAACAATTACTGCTTGTTATATTTTTTATCCTGTAAACAACCAACTTAAAAAGTACAAAAGTTTATCATTAAAAAAATACATATATATGAATTTTGACCAAAATAAACACGTTTTTACGGTATTTAATTATTTAGCATAATATTATCACAGCAGGTTGGGTAAGATTATTTTTTTAGTAATTACTATTAACTCATAAAAAATTACCAAAGTTGCCTACAAAATCATGAAAAATCGAATTCTTAATGGCCTGTGTTTTATAATTTAATACACAAAGAAATAAAATAGCTCTTAACCATACCGGATTCTAGTAATTGCTTTGCATTTTTAGTGAATATAAATTATCTTGTTCGGTTGTGTATTTTGGTTCGAAATTCAAAATTAAGTTTTGTATTCAGCTTAGCCATTCCTTTTAACGGGTTGTACGTACTAAGAAATTTGTAAATTGTTTATTACATTTATATATTCTGATTTTCTTAGTAATTTAGTGTGCTTTGCGCTAGATATTTGACTTTGTTGGAAATTTCCCATCATTTGGACATTCTTGACTCGATATTGGTATCTCGATCTGCCTGGGGAAATTCTGAGTATGCGACCATATCTAGAGTTCAAAGGCTTGTGGATTCTTTTGTCAGAGTTCAAACTTCTACTTGGTATATTTAAACATAGTATAGTGTTATAGTTCTTTACAAATCTACGATACTCGTATTACTTGATAAAAATACTCATTTCACAGAGAAGGTCTGACGCATTAGGAATTGTAGCAAATGGTTCAATACTGAAAGTCTTCAGAAGAAGAGTAAAATGCGGAAATTGGAAAGAAAAACCGATTTTTAGCAATCGACGACTTCGGATTGCCAACAAAAAAGCGAACAAAAAAGAAGTCACAAAGCAAATTGTCAGAAAATGAACCTGGAAAACATTGGCAAAATATAAAGACTTATTTTATCCTTATTGTACTTTTTATGTCTAACTAGCTGATGTGTTCCCGGCGTTCCTTGGGGGCTTATAAATTGTTTGGCGTTAAGTTTTGAAGTTATGAGACCTTCTAAAGATATGCGATTCCGTCGTACATTATTTTTATATTTCTCAAAGGATTTAGTCAGTTTTAGCTACGTAAGCGCCCGAAAATATTTGATTGACTTGATTACAAAACATCGACTATTCTCTATTTTCTATTAATATAATATGCATATATTATATATGGTTTTCCAATAAGAGGTGTTATTTTGATATTCAATCGTAAAAGATCAATGGTTTCGTTGCTTGTGTGGCACGTAGTGCAAGTAAACGATGTCCAGAAAAATACCATCCAATTCCGGTCATAAAAAATCATTAATCATCTCTCAATAGCGCAATCCATTCACCGTAACTGTTGCTCTAGCCTCATTTTCAAAAAAGTAAGGTAAAATGACTCCGCCGGACCATAAACCGCACACACAGTTGAGGATACAGTCACACGTTGAGGATAGAGAGGCTTTTCAACAATAACTTTTGGGTTTTCCGAGCCCAAGATGCGACAATTTTGCTTGTCGACGAAGCCACCGAGGTGGAAACGGGCCTCATCACTCAAGATGATTTGCATTTGATTCACTCATTTTTATGAATGACGTAGTTTCTACTTGTCAAATGTCAAAAAATGACAGCTTCAAAAGTAACATCTACCGAAATAGCGGGCTATTCAAAATAACATCTCTTATTGGAAAACCTTGTATATATGAACCTTCCGGAATAAATAATTAAATGATTGTTAAAATTCTATAAAATCCGTTGCGTTGTTTAGAAGAACTAAGCGCACAAACAGAAAAACGCGGATAGATACTTTATTTTTACTATTTATAGAAAAGTACATGCCGGCGACGGGAATTGAACCTGCAGTCTGCTGATTACCGTCAGGTGTTCTATAATTGTTGAATGAAAAATACCTGTATATAATCAAATTATTCAATTTTTTTTTTTAAATATTGAATAATTTGACGAGTTTTGAATAAGCCAACGTATCGCAATTGATAGAGCACCTGACCGCAATCAGAAGGCTGTGGTTTTAATTCCCGTCGGTGGCATGTATTTTTTCTCATAAGATTTTATTTTTATTTATTTAATTATTGCTTGAAAAATAAATAAATTAAATATTTAAAATTAAAACATGAATAAAATATAAGTATTTAATAATAATTTAAATATTAATTAGTATTAATAAAATGATTCCAATTAGCTTCTCCGAAGCTTTGAAATAAGTGACAAATTCGCTTTTTGTCTATAGATTGTATGTTTGATCCAATAAAAGAACACTGTTGCACCCTCACCCCTCTAATGCCACCCATTCCCATCTCACATTTATTTACATTTCTCGGGATATTTTTTCTTCCGTGGTATTTTTTTCAAAATTTAACTACTCAAAACATTGATTTTACTCTCGGATGTTTTTATTATCAAATTTTTCGTTTCCATTGTTTTATTTTCAAGTTTTCGAGTAACCCCAAAGTAACGAGAGTGCATCTGGCACTATAAGCTATAATACAGTTCATCTCACTACTTACTATGCACCAGAGTGTATCTATTTCTAGCGTATTACCATCGAAACGGACAGCGCACTTAACGGGCTTGCAAATGAAAGTGCTTTTCATCGCTTACTCGTTGAAAATGTATGTATCAAATGGCATTTCTAAAATAAATACAGATCAATTATGGTTTATTACATGCCCTTATAACCATTTTACCAATGTTAAAATTTCCCATTGAAAGTACCGATTATCAAAAGTACCATATTCGGTAAAGCCTGAAAACCGTCGACCGACGTTAATCTAAATCACGTATTCAAATCGGTTGTCATTTTTCGTTCGTACATTTTTTATTTTTTTACATTCACTTCAGAGGAAAACAATTTTCCTCAGGGCTAATGTCACATTTGAAGATGCTGTGTGGAGGGTCTTTTTTAGGAGAGGAATGGGTAACTATTATCTAATTAGTAACCCTCTACCTCTTTTCTTTTCCCATTTTTATGGCTCTCTGATTTTTAAAGCATAGTTTATTTACCACTAGTATGTCTTTAGTAGCGTTTGAATCCTGATGAAGGAACCATTGGTTTAAGTTAAATTCTATCAATGGTGGTGAAAACCAAGAATTTCGTTATTATTTAATCGATTATGTTTCATTCGATTTATTATTCGATTATTTAACTCATTAACACTATTTCCAATTATTTTTTCATGGATCTTTACTATGAATTGATTAAAACAAAAAATAAGTTTTTTTTTCTTTTTATCGTTTCGCTTAAATAGAATAAAAATAAAAAGCTTTTCACATTGTTGCGCTCAAATAGAATAAAAATAATATTTTTCACTAGAAATATTTAAACGAATATAAGAAACAACTTTTGAAAGCTACAATTTCATGGCTAATATCATCTGTGACAATTTCTTTCTACTACTTTTTTTTCTTTCTTGTAAAATTAAGTTTCTATACTCCGTTTGCCAAGCGATTTTTATGCATATTACCTTTATTTGTGATGATATAAGGCCCACTAAGAATATACACAATTGTATCCCTCTTGGACAAATGAGCAATAATTAATGTCTCGAAAATACTATCGCGAGTATTAAATAATCGGATAGTACATCATTTCCCTTTGCTTTATCGATAAATAATTATATATTATTCTCGACGTTGTGTCACTTCCCTTTAATCAGCTAACGACAGCTTATAAGTGATGTCACGTAATTCTCGAGATTGCGTTGTTTGCGAGATGACGATTATCAGGGAGCGCTTTCCTGTACTTAGTAAGCGGATGTTATTGCATCTTGAGAATAATAATACAGCAACATTGAGGTGATTTTAAATGAGAACGGAGTGCCTCCAATATCATTTTAGTTCGTTTTAAAACACATTTATAAAGAATAAATATACGCGGTGAAAAACGAGTACGGTTTTTTTAATCAAAAAACTGGTGACTGCATGACCATTTCCTAATTAAATATTAGTGATTGAGAATATATCTGAACACGTGTTCTTGCAAGTGGCTTTGGCTGTAGTGCTTTACTGATAGTTTTTTTATGAAATGTGTCACTTCATTCGTTATCCAGGCCAGTAAGCTCCGTTGTTAACAGAAAACGAATAAT
Source organism: Hesperophylax consimilis (assembly GCF_061612785.1). Classification (NCBI taxonomy): domain Eukaryota; kingdom Metazoa; phylum Arthropoda; class Insecta; order Trichoptera; family Limnephilidae; genus Hesperophylax; species Hesperophylax consimilis. Next base: position 31,915,054 of record NC_142841.1, read on the forward strand.
TTGGACAGATTTTTAATAATTTAACAATTGTTCATATCGGTAAGTTTATTCGTGTAGTGAGAGGGTATATCAACTATACTAATAGTAACAGAGCTTGCCTTTTAAATGCAGCTTCTTCGATGCTAAAATGTCGATATCCGAATTGATTCTATTCAACAGAAAGATTGCTCTAGTCCGGCAGGCTGGGAGATAGAACAGCTTAGTTTACAGATAGAACAGCCTATGTTGTCAGTGACGGAGATATTCATCGGGATCATAGAAATGAATGCTATTCATGATAGTCGAGTTTTTAAACCATCCTCGAATAAGTCTGATGAATTGTGTAGCAATGTGCACACCCTTTCTAACCAGTAGATGGTTCATTCTGAGCAAACCCAAAAGAAAGTTGGTAGGATAAAACCATGGGTAATAGCCATTCTCCCTCGTGTATAGAAATCTCAGAAATTTCTGAACTCATTCTCTCTAACATGAGGGAATACTTTACCTGGTGTGAACTCCAAATTACAGACCCACTTTCAAGTTTACTCCTCACTAAGAAGTTAAATAAAACAATGATTATCCAGGTATCTCTAAAATTCCTTGCAGTGCGTAGAACAAAACCTTGCTTTCTCAATGAAGCGCTACAAGCAAAAATCAGTTCGAGCATGAAATGATCCTTGTCTACGAACCAAATCAAATCCCGGCGTGCGCAGGTAAATATTAGCCTTCAGGCAACCCAAACAAAGCGGGACTTCTGATGGGAAAATCTTTACCTTATCCTCTGGAGGATCCACACACGAGAAAATATGGACCCTCTTGGGACCCGGGACCGTGGGAAACAAATTCAAAGGAATGAGCCCATGACATGAGTCTCGGCTTTAATAAATAAATATTCGCCCGGCCCGCTAATAATATCGAAATGGCCCTTGGCAGCAATGGTTCCACATCCCTGCTCTAAAATTTAATTTTACTTGTAATGTTCATTACTGTATTAAATAAATAGGTTCTTTTATACGAAGTTAAGTTTATTAATAATTCAGTTGTTTATAAAGTACAATGCAGTCTAACTGCTAGGAAGGAATTTACGAGAATGCGCTCCCGCGTTGCCCGACCGCCCGCTGTCCAGCAGAGTCGGAAACGTTCGACAACCCTCGGCTATCTCCGGTGAGCATGAACGCCTATATGATATACTACACCCTTCCCTCTTTAACTGTAGCGCTACGACTACTAAATAACAGAGATATAGGGTCCCTAGTTACCGCTTTATGTGGTAACCCTACTGCTAAAATCTTATCATTGTCAACAATATACTTGAAAAAACATATAAAATATACCACAAACATGAACTTAATATTTTAAACTAAATATTTCACACAATTAATAATATGTACATAATTTAAAACTCTTCAATAAATGTTGACTTGAGAAGTAGCCTGCTCTTCTGGGGTATTTTGTCTGGGCCGAAGTCGATTCGCCCACGGACTCCTTTGTGTTGGTATTGGTGATGTCCCTGATGGTCCTGGCCCGGCACCCTCCACATCTGCCAACTTGAAATCAGGAGAATACCCCTTAAAACCACGTAGTAAAACCGAGGTCTCCAACTCCTGAGGGTCGTTCCAGCTGATCTCAGACGCGGACTGCGACCCGTTGAGCTCCTCACCCCAGCTTACTGACAGCTCCCTGATTTGATCCAAGTGTCTCTTCCACGTCACATTCGAATCTCCCACTCTTACAATGAAAACCTTTTTTCCCAGAGACTTACAAATCACAGCTTTTGTCCATAATACTTTATTATTTTGGCGATAATCTCGCACAAGGCATTTTTGACCTATCCTAAATTTGCGAGCCTTGGCTCCACCAAAACCTTTAATCTGTCTATTCTGACTTTTCGCAATATTATCGTTGGCACGCTTAACCAACTCTGAGTCTAGTTCTAGCTCTCCCACCTTGGGTAGAACTAACCCGTCAAACGAGGAACGAAGCCTCCTGCCTACTAACAAGACAGCGGGTTCAACACCCGTCGAACAGTGAGGCGAGTTTCTATAATCTAACAGAAAATTCAGTAGTTTTATTCTATAATCTTTGTGTAAGCTAGAACCAACCATCACTTTTTTAAGAAAACCTTTTACAGTTTTCACTGCGTTTTCTGCTAGTCGGTTACTTTGCGGGTGTCTTACCGGTGACGTCATAAACTTAATGTTATTTTCACTCAAGAATTTCTTAAAATCTTCACTCGTGAAAGCAGTACCATTGTCTGACACAATCAATTCAGGGTTACCAAAAATCGCAAAAATTTTTCTTAATTCTAAAATGGTGTGAGTACTATCTGCCTTTGTAACCTCGATGCAGTCTATCCATTTAGAAAATGAATCGCAAATTACTAAGAACATCTTGCCTGATAAAGGCCCACAGTAATCTATATGCAAACGACTCCACACTCTCCCTGAATTTGGCCAAACAATTAATTGACTCTTTGGTGGTGATTGCCTATTAACAGCACAATCCTGGCATGATTGAACCGTCTTTTCTAGATCCTTGTTCAACGATGACCACCAGAAATACGCTCTCGCAACGCCTTTCATCTTGACTATACCTAAGTGCGACCTATGTAACAAGGTTAACACATGATTTTGTAAAGAACCTGGAATAATTATTCTATGGTTCCAGAACAAACAATCATTTACAATAGAAAGTTCGTTTCTCTTAACCCAAAAATTCCATAAAATATTGTCACGTTTCATAGACTTAGGCCAGCCCTGCCTCAGATGAGTAACTACTTGCTGTAGAACTGTGTCTGAAACGGTCGCTGCTTTAACCGAACGCAAATCTAATTGTGTTCCTTCTTCTATAAGACTCACAAAATCTGCACTAAAATCATCATTCCCGATTTTATCTTTTAACGCGAACGGTACCGGTCTCGCGTTATGAAACACTGGGTTTGAATCCCGATTGACTTTAAAACATACTTTATGTTTGTTAAATTTCCCTAATTTGTCAGAAAAAACTTCTGGAAATTCCTTAAAAAGTGTCTCTTTTTTTTCATTCACTGTAGAAACTGAATCACGATTAATCGGCGCAATTCCCAAGTCGAAAAGTTCCATGAAATCACGACCCACAATTAATTCTGAACCCTTAGCGACAACTATAAAATACATATTATTTTTAGTGTTCCTACACGTTACTTATATATCTTTTCACATTCATGACTGCTGGAATTATATAATATGCCATTCAAATAGGTTATAATTCTTATATGACCTCGCGTTCTAGTTTCATGCATGTTCCAGCGAATGTGGAATGTTAACATTTTATTTTACTGTGAGTTTCAATGCACCCGATAAACACACTCGCCTCAATTTACAACAGAGCTTTTAGTATTAAGTTCAGCCGATATTTTGCAGTATTGGTGTCGAAATTCATTCATTTTGTTGTTGTATTTAATCTCAACTTATCTATGATCGCCGCAGTAAAATTTTAAGAGCACGTACATCCGAATTGATGGACCTGCCTTAACATGAAATCTTGGTATCATTTTGACGAGCTGGAAGCAAACCACGTGACCATATTTTTGGCACTAGGGGGGTTTGAGATTGCTTTGAATAAACTAAGACATCAGTTGTACATTAATCACCGAAGAGCACACATAGAAATAACCTGACCATGCAAAGAAAAGTAAAGTTCACTAAAGAATGGCAAAGTTTTGTAGCGCAAGTCCAAAGAGGGACTTTTGTGTGCAGGATCCAATGTTCGTTCTTAAACGAATCGAACGAACAAAAAAAATGAGTGAGGTGGGTAAATTATAACACATGTGTACCCAATTTGTAATTTGCAGATAAGTTTTTTTTTTGTAGCCAGCAATTTGCGCGCCATTGTAAAAAGGAATATTAATTCGTAATTCTTTTCTTATTTTCGAGGACCGAATGGTGGTATTACTATGTGAGTTGCCTGTATACTGTCAGATTCATTTATTTGACAAATCACGGAAAAGGAGACCTTCACGACGCCCCCGCGCTCTGCATAAGTTGTTTTGTTTCCATTTCCCTGATTGGCTCGTCTATTCATTTTTATATTCATGGGTAAGAGTTTTGACTAGTTTTGAAATATTATAATTTCCATTTAAAATAAAAATCACTTGTAAATTTTTTTTTTACTATTCGTGTTCAATTATCACAACCTTTAATAACCTCAAAGTTTGTGATATGAATCTGAGTAAAATCAATTAGGCATTAACGAAATCCACGAAGAAATCTGTAATTTTACAAACAATTGTAGCCAGAAAAAAACATCGGCGTATGTTTCTAAAAATCTTTGTATTTATTACTGAAGAATTCGTCACGATATTTTTATGTTGTTCCTTATTATTTTAGGTACTTACAACATAACATTAGTTATGGTCAGTTGGCAAATTCAGGTCAGTTTAAAATAATGCATAATGTATATAATTATATTAGACCTGGATGTGCACAGAGTCATTAACAATGACCTGCCATCGTCACCACTATCGAATTTCATGTGCCGAATAGGAACACAAAACCAAACGTAACATTCTTCCGCGATGTATACACAATCAACTTCAGACACACTCACTAACCAATAGGATGCGTGATCTGGGCAACAAGTTTGGGGGTACTATTGACATATTTACTGAGTCCATTTTAGAACCAAGCGTCAGCATTCCTACAAATTATAGAGGCGTTGGTAATGTAGTTTTAATGGTTTGTCTTATTTGTAGTATTGTTCGAGTTTCATGTTTTACTAATATTTTTCATATGTAGTTTATTAGTATAAAGTTATTTCATCTTTTGGTGATGATCTGGCTTGTAGTCACACAGACCATCAGGGATTAAATTAATTCCCTATGAAAAAAATGGATTGATTATTAAATTCACTCTGCGGGAAAAGTAACAACTTATAATCCAGCCATCAAATACATAAAAACAGAAGACTCACCAGAAATATCACTCGCATTGAGTTTAGCTCCTTAATCTTCAAATACGGCAGCGGACTGGTGATCGGCACAATAATATTTGCATTCGCACTATGAAATTATAATCTGTCACCACCAGCTCTCAAGAGAGTAGAATTTAGAATAATGATGAATTAGCACATTGTAATTCCAAAAGTACTCCCACATTATTGTTACAAAAATATTTTAACCCTTTAGTCTTAAATCGACCTCTTTTGTCAAACCATATAATTCGGATGAATCAATTAATGCAAAGATGAGTTTAATTCATTATCACTCACCTGCAGAGCAAAATCTATACAAAACTGACCAGAGATGTCTCTTCTCACCACTATTTTTAATTTTTAATTTTAAAATTTTAATTCAAACTAATTTTAAGTCTACTGCTTCTCCATCTTTAAAAACTTTTTGTGTTTTTTTATAGCTCACTAGGTATATTCTGTTAAAAGCCCAGCTCGGCGTAAAACCAAATAAAGTAAAAAGCATATAGTTTCATAAGAATTAAAATATCGTCAATCTATCTAATACTGACGTATTTTAACTTAAGCAAAAGAAAAACCGAAAGAAAGATATCATAAGTTTAATGAAGAAATGAATTTCTGGAACGGATGTCAAATGCCTGGAAAAATAATGACTTAAAAATTGTTATCCCCTGACTTGCTTTTGATGTTTCATTAGAAGTCTGGAGTGTAAGAGATTTAGCCCCCAAAGTTTAGTCATTGTCGGTATTAACTGCCTGGAAAACTTTGCCCGGGCGACATTAGAAGAAGCTTCTTCAAACTTTTGATATTATATTTTATTATGTTTATACTTTTTTGTATAGTCTGTCAAAGCCATTAGCCATATACACAATTTTAATAAATATGTTAAACTATAAACGTGACCAATTTTAAAACAGTTACATAGCCAATTATGTAAAAGACGATGACCTAGATGCCAGCTAGACAATCAGCTACACATGTGCATAAATTTTTCATAATATCAAAACTCACGGTTAGAGAATATTTGCTATTTCGGAAACAATATATTTGCTTTATAGTTTTGATAATAATATACATTCAAAAGTAGGTACTAATAGGTAGGTAGTAGGTAGTTTTAAATAAAAAAAATATCTTTAATCATTTTATTGGTTCGTCATATAATTGATTTTTTAATTATTTTTTATTTAACGCTTTAAGTAAAATAATTATTATGAAAATGCTAATTTCGGTTGTGTGTCCGGTCCAATGAACTCTGTTTCACTCATAATTTTTGTCCCATTTTCAAAATTATGTTTGAATAAATTCAGACAAGCGATGATTTTTTTTCTTAACTTAAACCCACACAGGAGGCCCTGATCATTTAATTTCATTTTTTTTATAAGATAATTTCCCTCAAGGCATATGTTAACTTTTGGGATGCTGTGTGAAGGGTCTATATTAAGGTAATGAAGGAGAGACAGTTCTGAGAAGGTAAAAGGCATAAGGGTTGGGTAGGAATCTAGGGATCAATGTGTCCATATAATAAAGACATTTGAATATATCCCTCTCACAGCGGCGCTAGGCGATGGATCGAGAGACTAGTTGGAGAGGTCAAAGGGTCTCCCCAAATCAGCCTCTCCCGATCCGGCACGCTACGCACACCTCACCCGATGAATCCGGGCACCCTTGCTAAATCGTTATACAAAAAAATGGTTCCTGGGATGGGGTACCCAAACCCGTCCCCCAAATTGAATAGTACCTGCCTATAATATAGTATTTTAATTGTCTTTTTCAAAACTGGAATTATAGAATTATAGAATCAGGATTTGCGTTCCTTACTAGTGTTTTATTTCTAAGTAAACAATATGCGGAATATACAATATCTAACATTTGTTTAGTAATGTAGATGTGTGATAAACTGCGGTAAAGGCCAAATTTCTGACACCTTTAAATACGATTTCTTGGGGATTGCGGCTTAGGCGTAGTTTGTTAGTTTACGGTTAGGATGATGCTCTATACATATATGTTTATATTTACCTTCAAAAACCTGATTCCCAATCTCTTGTAAATATTATTACCATTTTAAACTAGTAGAACTGTGAACAGTAGACCTTGCATCCAAAAATGTATATTTTTAGTTTCTCTTATTTAATTCACAAAATTGAAATTTCGGGAAGTAGGTATTCAAATGAGGAATTATTCAATTTTTCCAAAGAAATAATGTCATTATCCCAATGAAAAAAATTCTTATTTCAAACTTTCTGAGTATAATAGGAATTACAATCGTGCGAAAAACGTAGTATCCAACAGGACCACTATCTTGAACAAGAATCGGAACGTAACAAAAAAAATACATACAAATCAAATGGTCGAGTTTAAACAGGACCTCGAAATCTTTAGTCAATCTTGAACCGTGAACTGGAACATTAAAAAACAAATTTACAGAAACGCGAAATGCAAAATGCTCTATTTAAAACAGTACTTCGCTATCTTCTGTCAATCTCGAACCAGAACCGGAATGTAACAATATAATTTACAGACAAATTTAATTCCAAATATTCGAGTTAAAAGAAGACCTCGCTGTCCTCAGTCAACAATAAAATTAATCAATTTTAGTTATCACAATACAAAAGGACAATGATCTCGGTAATGCTTGTGGAGAAATTGTTGTAGAAGTCTTATTCCAAAACCTACTCTCTTTTCTTGGTGTAGTTAAAAATAATCATAAAATATGAATATAATTAAACTGTGTTTTATTTATATGCGATTTTATGGAAATTAAAACAATTTTTTCAGGTGCTTCAGCCGCAATCCAGAATGTGTAATGTGACGCAAAATGTAAACAGCTAATCAAGATACTTATCTAAACTGCGCTCTTGTCTTAAGCATTTCTCGTTTGATACTCCGATGTTCTTTCAATATATTAAATAACGTCCTTTTTGTTGGAATATTTTCAAACCATTAATTCCTAACAAACTTACTTCAACATAATATACCCATAAAATAAAGAAGCTAAATCTCAAAGTAGAATATCTCTTCTGCCAAATATGTAAGGTTCCGTCTCATTATTTCCGTCGTTTCTTTATTTTGTCTTCGCCTTTATATTGGATCGCGGTATAAGATTTTCAGATCAGCGGAGAATTTTCCTCCCTGAATCTTTTCACTTCGTTATTTCTGAGATTCTGTCCAAGAGAACCCCTAAATCGTGTTATGCCTACTCCACGATTGCCCCAGAGATTTGAAATTCAACCCCTGTCCCAAAAGGAGAGAACCATTCACTCCTTATGACTGCCGTAATATATAAATTATTCAGTTTTTTTTACGTATTCGCTCCTAATAAAGGGACGATGTTTTGTTTTGGAGTATTGTCAACCGGAATACTGGAATCTTTCCGTAAAGGGTGACTTTTGCTTACTCGCTCTAAAGAACGGGTCATTTGTTACTTCCTAACAAGATCGGGGTATTAACTTTTCGGGATCAAGGTACATTGGCAGGAAGGTAGTTTGTCTGCTGAATGCTTTGAGGAGTTCAAATAAGACATTTTAGATATAAACCACCCTTCAAAGTGAAGAACACATTTTAAAACGGAGAGAGATAATTTTCAATTCTTGCGTACGTATCAGCGAATATCTGTACTCAAAGTAAAGTAGGCCCTTTGGTTTAGCAAACAATCGTAGTAAAAATTTTGCATTAAAAATACATCGTGATTGTACATTTGTCTATTTTTTTCGTTTGTTAAACCATGCCTAAAATACACAGAATATAATATATTTTTTTAGATTCAAGTGACGATATTCTTTGTATATTATTTAACAACCATATAGAGATTATTTAGCTCTCTCGTACCTAATTTTAATCTAAAAATAAAATCACATGAGTGTAATTTCAACTCCACCCGCTTCGAAAGCCTGGATGTGTACAGGCTGTCTGGGGGTAAAATGCAAAGACTTCAGGAGGTGGTTCTACAAGAAAGAAGAAGTAAGTTAAATGATTTAGATATTTCAACGTTTTAATGTTGTTTTCAGGCAATACAGTAGATTTTTTTGTAAGAAAAAATAATATTCTTATCTAGAAAAAAAATGTACTGGAAAAAACAACGGAATATTCGAAAAAAAGTTATTTATCTTTTTTACTTATACCGTCATGCAGAATCTCCGTCCAAATCCAACCCTACAATATAACATATTTTTCCATCTTGCATGGTGGAGTATTTGCTATTATATGCTCATTTAGATGTTCCTTGTGTTAAATATATATATAACACGTAAAAGCCCACAGGTGCGTGAAAGTAAAAATAAAACATAGCACAAAGTTATTCCTCCAATTCCATGTTGTCATTTGTTAATTTTATCGGCCAATAGCAAGCCTGTTAGCTTGGAGGAAATTTTCAGAAACACATCGCGTTATACTCGCGTTATAACTCTATGTAAATTTATTGTAGAAACCATCGAAGAACGTTCATTTTGTTGCAAAAGTATTGTCGTAATTCGTTGCGTGACGTAATTGTTTTGCAAGAAAGAAATGTCTGATTTTTATTAATTGTTAGCTTAATCGATATACAACCTCGAAGCTATGTACAAGGCATATTTTTTTTAAATATTCACATAGCTAATTAATTTTTTATTGATAAGAGAACTCGAAAGCCCCTATCTCAAATATTTAAAACTGCCATGATTGAAAAATTATCTATCAAAGCTCGTCAATTGCGCATTTCGACGAACTTGCTGGAAGACAAATTAGCTTCGTGCAAACCAACAAATTCTAAAAAGCAATGCTTATTCCGATTTTTTGATTGCAAGATTAAGCACTTCTTTTGGATACATGTTTTTCAACCGATATTTTCGGTTTCGGTGTGAATTTTAAGGTTCACATGCCCTGTCTAGATAATACTTCGGTTGATGGTAGCAACTTGTTCTCCGAATGAAATAATTATTCGCGTTCTCGCAAATCAACCTTGTAGGCTATCGCGAGTAGATAGAGTATAATAGAGTAAAACCATTCTTATGTTTAGAGTGCAACAATTCGTGCATTCTAAATTAAAACTTAGAGAACTCGCCATTCGGAGAAAAACAACTATAAAGTTTTTTCGGTTATTATTTCTTTGTTATTTTACATTTCATATCTGATGCTATTAAATGTTTCTGTTTGGTACATTATAATATTACGCCGGCAAAGATACCTAGTACCTACATAATACGATACTAAGTTTGTGCCTAAAGAATTTTATAGAACAAAACGTGAAAGGTTTTTAATTTAATACCGGAATTTCTTACACGTAATGTACATATCATATGTAATTGTAATAAGTTTATATTGGCCAATAATTTTATATTATTTTTAAGCCTGTAATCTGTAAGCCAACCGTAGATACCATGTTGCAGTGAAGCAGTGAATTCGATGTACAATATTTAGTGAGCAGATCTTGATATATAGGTTCTTATAAGCTTTTCTCTTCATTATCTTTCAGTTTAATATTTTCCGGCTCGTGTGGTATTGAACGTTGCAATTTTTATCTATTTCATTATCCTTTTAAACTGAGCATTTTAAAGATCTGGATTAGCAAATCCCTTCCACAAATTGATAATGCGTTACAATTTCAACCTAGCTCTACAATAATACAGATCGTAAATCTTTTTTGAGCTAAAAAAATAATAACTCAATCTTAGAAACCAAATTGTTCGTCATTAAGAGTACTTATCAGCAATGCCTTTCATTCTCGGGGGGATTTAATAAGTCCCTTTTTAAGTTGGAAAGAAATTTGCTTATATTCCTACAGATTTGGTGTCTGCAGCCCTTGTTTACAGTAAAGCATTCCAAACTTGGGCTTGATACCCGTTTTGGAGTTTTAAAGACAATTAAATCAAAGGATTATAATGAAAAGTACGGAAGTTTAATTTTGCATCTAATTAGGTTATCCGTTTAAATCTTTCACTCTAATATTTATTTGTTTGATATGCAAACTGTCCTCCAGATTAACGATCTGAGTGGTCGAGTGTTTGAGATTCTCAGGTATGAATCCAGATGTGGCGGGTTCGAAACCAAAGCGCGATTTTTTTGGTACATTTATTTATTTATTTCACGAAATTAAAAATACTATTTTCAGTTGTGGGTCTCTTAATGATTATGACTTTGGTTCAATGAATTAGAATTTCTTTTGAATATCTGTGTCATTTTAAAAATTGTAACTGATTGTGTCTGAATTCAGACAAGCGATTTAAGTACATACCTACACATAATACAATATTTTTTTACCAGAAAGTTTATTAATAAAAATTAGTTTTCTTTATTCTAAATTTCTGAGTGTTGAGTGTTTAACTATAGTCAGATTTCATGATATTTAGCTTAAATCTGACAATTATTACATGATCGTGTGGTTTTCACGGGTCTTTTAATGTCTTTTAGATTAAAATATATATGATAATATGATAATACAAGGCTGACAATATAGGCAGTTTTGTGATAATATGTTTTGGATAAGAACAGCGAAAGATCAATGGTTGAAGAGTCAAAGAAAATAATTAAAAGAACTCGATATAATACTAAGGGGGCGACTTCATAAAGATAAGGATTAATCACAGTCTTTTGTTGTAAAAGAGTTATATTTTGAAGAATCCATTCACAACGCAATACCTGTCCGCGGGTAATAGTAGCAAAAATAAGCGTGAAAAGAGTGTGCGGAAAATGCATGAAAGTTTAAGTGCAATAAGCGTTTAGCAGGATAAAGGTTACTTCTCGGGTAAATCTGGGTTGTTTCTTAAATTACGTAACTGCCCGAAGTCAGTGATACTGTAGTATACGCAATGAGGTTTATTATGAGGCTTAAGAAAGTGTGGAGATGAAACAGATTGGGTAGAGGAAGGTTGGGCCATTCAGTTTTAGTCACTTAACATGGTTAAATCGATACCAAACAACTTTCGCTTTTGATTGGTGGTCTCTTACAAAGCCGATGCTAGTAGGTACGGAACGAAAATATCTATCTACTATTAGTTCTGTGAACAGTAAATGTTGATTACTCCGACTTAACAGCTCGCAACACTTGCAACGGTCATGCGCTCTGGCGGAATAAAAAAGTACCATCAAACACGGCTACCATATTTACAAGATTGACCGGACAGACGAACTGCAAAGCGGTCGATTCAGAACAGGACTTTGCTACGCTCAGTCAATCCGGAAAGAGTTTTAAATGTAATATAGCATTTTATAAATTAGTTTAGTAATAAAAAAAATGTATTGCCGACTTCGAGATTTTAACCCAAACCAAGTCCAGAACTAAGGAGCTTACGATTGTCTCACCAAGGTTGAAATAATGAAGAGAATATAGCAAAAGTTGAAAGACAATCCCAAAATATTGCCAGTCCTACATTCCTGGAACTAGGGTAACTAATATCATTACAAGATTTTCTATTAGCCGCATTTGTATTACAATTTACCCAAAATATTATAACATGATATGCCATCGTTATATATTAAGAGGAACGTTCCTGGAATACGATTGGTATTAGCTGACAAAAGTCATCCCCTTTTTCATTATTTTCTTTTGTCTATTCGTATTCGCCTGTTTTCCCGGGGATTTTACTCCCGGCGGATTCTGCCGGTTTAGGAATATGTTATCACTAATCTTACAGACATTTCTTTTTTCCCCTCACGTGAAGATCGTATAAGAAATATTGACGTTGCGAGAAAAACAATCCGATTTTTTCATTTCATATAACACATTATGTTATCTGAGGGAAAGCTTAAGGAAAAATAAATTACGTTCTTATTTTAAATTTGCACCAGTAAAAGTAATCTATAACATTTTCAAAAACACTTGAGGACCCGTATAGTTGCTTTATTTTAACTAACATAATTTACAGCAAAAACACTCTTAACTAATTGATGTTGCTTATTTCTGAAGGTGATTTTACTAATTGAAAAACGCTCTTGAATAACATTTTTAAAAAAAAACGACTACTAAAAATATTCATGATCTTTTATTTATCACCGTCTTTCAAATTTACAAAATAAATGAACCAGTAAAAACAAAGTTTTTTTGCTCTAACACATCTGTTTTTATTGATAGATTTTTTTAAATTGGAAAAAGCTATGGAAGGTGTTGTCCAAGTTTGGAGTGAATACAAATCTGACTCAGGCAATTGCGTCTCTGTATGAGGGAAGCGTTGCATGTGTTAGGGTAAACGGTGGTTTTACGGGGTGGTTTGATATCACAAAAGGTGTTAAACAAGGCTGCGTAATGTCACCGTGGTTATTCAATCTATACATGGATAATTGTATGCAAGAATTGAAAGAGGTGGGATTGGGCGCAAATTTGAATAATTTGAAAGTATGTTGCCTGTTGTAAGCTGATGATGCGGTGCTGATTGCTAATAGTATAGATCAGTGCTCCGCAACCGGTGTGCCGTGGCACACTGGTGTGCCGTGAGCCGGACACAGGTGTGCCGCGGTCAAATTCAATGTATTTGACATTTTACAATATATCATTACGTATTTAATACACAGTGACAAAATATTTTTCATAATATTGTATATTTTTTATTGTCTGCCGATACTGTTAAAAGACGTATTCACAATATATTAGGAACATTGATGAGAAAAGTGTTATTGACTGAAAAATTTGCGCTTCAGAACGACGAAACAACCGATATTAAAAATAAAGCACAGTTGATAGCTGTTGTACGTTTCGTTGACGAGGACTTTATCAAAAAACATTATTTATTTTATAAGAAGGTTCAAAACGAACTACCGGTGAAGAAATTTTTCGAGTAACCGATGATTTCTTCAAAATATATAATATTAAATGGAGCAATGGCATTGCTGTTTGCACTTATTTCGCTGCGGCAATGACGGGTAGTAAAAAGGGTTTTTTTTCTTGTGAAAAACAAAAAAATCCAACGTTACAATTCACACACTGCTGCATACATCGCGAAGCATTGATGGTCAAAAATTTACCAGAGGAACTTTTGAACACGATGGACGAATGCATTAAAATCGTAAACATAATTAAATCAAGAGCCCTAAACTCGCGAATCTTTGGAATACTCTGTGCAGAAATGGGAGCCGAATATGAATCCTGTTTTATACTGAAATTCGTTGGCTATCCCGAGGCAATGTTTTGGCTAGATTGTTTGAGCTTCGTCACGAGGTGCGTGAGTTTCTTTTAAATCAAAATATGCCCGAACTATATCAGCACCTCGATGATAATTACTGGATAGCCAAACTTGCATACGTGGCTGATATATTCGAGCATTTGAATGAACTTAATAACGAACTATGGCAGAAAGAGTTGCAAAGAGGATGCTTGGAAATGTACCAAAGGACCAAGTACAGTTAAAAACAAACAATTAACTGTAAATCTGGCCCAACAACATTTAAGTATGCTTCAGCAGTAATTTGGTCAATATTTTTATTCCATTAATACGGAACAATACGATTGCATTCGAAATCCTTTTCCAACTAATGCAATAAATTTTACAGAAGCACTGCCTCTGCAAATTCGAGAGGAATTTACAGATTTAAGTAATGACATGTCATTTAAACATCACTTCTCCGAGGATCCATTAGATGTTTTCTGGATTTACGTTAAAAAAGAATATCCTCGCATTTCCATCAAAGCATTCCATTTTCAACGACATATTTATGTGAGCAAATTTTTTCATCGCTTGTATTAATTAAAAATGATAAGCGGTCATGCTTAAAAGGTCTTGACCAAGAACTTCGGGTTGCGCTGTCAAAAATTGAGCCGAATATAAAACTTTTGTATTCATTGAAACAAGCGCAGGTTAATTTAACAAATAATCGCTCATTAATTTATTATTATTTTATAATAATTATTAATAATGCGTAAAAATAAATATGTTATAGTTATATGTATGTATACTTTTCAAATAAAAAAACAAAAAATTATTGTAAAATTTGTTTATCCATTTAATACCTATATATTTTAGCTTCCAGCGAAGAGAAGTATCGAGCGAAAGAAGTATATAAGGAATGTAAGAAAAAAGTAAGAGTTGGAGTGAAAGAACGAAAGAAACGCCTGGAAGAGGAAGAAGGAATGAAAATGACAAACCATTTCCAAGAAAACATTAAGTTGTTTTGGAAAGAAGTCAAAAGGTCCCGGAGTGGCCCAGAAAACGGAAGCATGAAAGTGATAAAATCAAAAGATGGAAAAATGTTGACGAATGAGGAAAAAATAAAAGAGAGATGGATGAATTATTTCGAGGAAGTCTTCGAAAGCGAAGTGAATGACAGTGATTCCAGTGGCGAATCAGATATGAATGACGATGGAGTGAATGTTACCGAAATTAGCATGGATGAGATAGAAAGCTCGATTAAATGTATGAAGAATGGTAAGGCTGTTGGGTTTGACAATATTGCTGCTGAATATTTTAAAGGAGGTAGCCGTGTAATTCTCACATGGTTGTGCAATCTTTTTAACCAATGTTTAAAGGAAGGTTACACGCCTTTAGATTGGAGAAGGGCTGTGATCATGCCATTATACAAAGGTAAAGGGTCACGTATGGAATGTGGGAATCATAGGGCTATTAGCCTGCTTAGTTCAGTTGGCAAGCTGTATGGTAGAATTTTGATTGAAAGAGTAAGAAAGGAAACAAAGGATAAAATATGGGATGTGCAAGGTGCTTTCATGAGTGGAAGGGGGTGCATGGACCAGATCTTCTCATTGCGTATGCTCACTGAGAAGTTTCTGGCAAAAAACCAGAAACTTTTCTGTGCCTTTGTAGATTTACAAAAAGCATACGACCGAGTCGACAGGAAAAAGCTATGGAAGGTGTTGTCCAAGTATGGAGTGAATACGAATCTGATTCAGGCAATTGCGTCTCTGTATGAGGGAAGCGTTGCATGTGTTAGGGTAAACGGTGGTTTTACGGGGTGGTTTGATATCACAAAAGGTGTTAAACAAGGCTGCGTAATGTCACCGTGGTTATTCAATCTATACATGGATAATTGTATGCAAGAATTGAAAGAGGTGGGATTGGGCGCGAATTTGAATAATTTTAAAGTATGTTGCCTGTTGTATGCTGATGATGCGGTGCTGATTGCTAATAGTATAGATGATCTACAGTCTCTCGTGTCTAGGATGAACGAAGTATGCATGAAGAATGAGTTAATGATGAATGTAAGTAAGTCTAAAGTAATGGTGTTTGAAAGAGAGAGTACGAAAACAGTGTGCAATATAATTGTGAATGGGGAATATTTGGAGCAGGTGGATGAGTTTGTGTATTTAGGAAGTATGTTTACGAGAGATGGGAAGGCTGACAGAGATATCGAAAGAAGGGTAAATGCAGGTAATTCCGTTAATGGAGGACTAAACGCCGTAGGCGCTAACAAAAAATTGTCCAAAGAAGCGAAGTTAGCAGTCCACAACGGAGTGCTGGTACCTACCTTGATGTATGGAAGTGAGGCATGGAACTGGCAAAGAAAGGATGAAAGTAGATTAAATGCTGTTGAAATGAGATCCCTGAGGCGTATGTGTGGTAAAACCATGTTTGATCGTGTGAGGAATGTGGAGATCCGCAAAGAGTGCAAGGCTGATGTAAGCGTAATGAGTAAGATTAAGAAAGGGACGCTTAGATGGTTTGGGCATGTAGAGCGAATGAGCGAAGATAGGAGTGTAAGGAGGATATATGATGCAAATGTGAATGGTAGCAGAAGTCGGGGACGCCCGAGGAAGACATGGCACGATCAAGTGAATCAGATACTCGAGTCGGGCCATGTCAAGAGTCAGAATAATAGAAGAGTATGTATGAGACGATGTATGAATGTGAATGAGGCAAGGAGTGTGTGCCAAGACCGAGTTGTTTGGCGGTCCGTCCTCTCTGCCTACCCCTGCGGGGAAACGGCGTGATGGTTAGTTAGTTAGTTAGTTAGTTATATTTTAGCTTTCGGTGTGCCGCGGAATTCTAGGAAAAAATTTGGTGTGTCGTAGGTGAAAAAAGGTTGCGGAGCACTGGTATAGATGATCTACAGTCTCTCGTGTCTAGGATGAACGAAGTAAGCATGAAGAATGAGTTAATGATGAATGTAAGTAAGTCTAAAGTAATGGTGTTTGAAAGAGAGAGAACGAAAACAGTGTGCAATATAATTGTGAATGGGGAATACTTGGAGCAGGTGGATGAGTTTGTGTATTTAGGAAGTATGTTTACGAGAGATGGGAAGGCTGACAGACAGATTGAAAGAAGGGTAAAATGCAGGTAATTCCGTGAATGGAGGACTGAACGCCGTTGGCGCTAACAAAAAATTGTCCAAAGAAGCGAAGTTAGCAGTCCACAACGGAGTGCTGGTAACCTACCTTGATGTATGGAAGTGAGGCATGGAACTGGCAAAGAAAGGATCAAAGTAGATTAAATACTGTGAAAATGAGATCCCTGAGGCGTATGTGTGGTAAAACCATGTTTGATCGTGTGATGAATGTGGAGATCCAAGGAAAAGTGCAAGGCTGATGTAAGCGTAATGAGTAAGATTAAGAAAGGGACGCTTAGATGGTTTGGGCATGTAGAGCGAATGAGCGAAGATAGGAGTGTAAGGAGGATATATGATGAAAATGTGAATGGTAGCAGAAGTCGGGGACGCCCGAGGAAGACATGGCACGATCAAGTGAATCAGATACTCGAGTCGGGCCATGTCAAGAGTCAGAATAATAGAAGAGTATGTATGAGACGATGTATGAATGTGAATGAGGCAAGAAGTGTGTGCCAAGACCGAGCTGTTTGGCGGTCCGTCCTCTCTGCCTACCCCTGCGGGGAAATGGCGTGATGGTTAGTTAGTTAGTTAGATATCTTAACTCAATACAATGACAATTCTACACACCTTTAAAGGGTGATATAAAGTCCTTAAGAGGAAACTACAAGCCAAACATATTGTAGGCAATAGGCATTAAAAACGCTTGACAGAGTCTAGAAACGTTCGATTTCAAGCACAAAACTGGTTTTTATTTATTTTGTAAATAATTTTATAAGAAAGCAAAAAATTTAATCAAGTGAAACTGTCACAGATAATTTTAGCTATAATACAGTATTTATTTAAGTAATTTCCTTTAAGCGTTCATACATTTTTATTAAAAAAAAAGAGGAATATACATTTATATTTTTATCGAGTAATTTATTTTTTTGTTTATATTCTACTCAAGCGAAACGATAGGAAAACCTTCAATTTTTATAAAGCATATTTTTTGGTATTCATAATGTTCACTAATTCGTTACAAAGATTAATCAAATTGGTGATTTGGCACTAAGATTCGATTTAAAAACGATGAAATACTAACCTAACTTAAGTAACCTAGTTTTTTTTTCATCACTTTTCATGACTTTTCATCACTTTTTAAAGGTGTGTTGAATTGTCATTTTGATGAGTTATCCAGTCACCGTGATAATTTGTTTACGTATTTATTTATTTTTGTTTTTAACCCACAGAACTAGAAAGGTAGTGCTATCCCAGTCTGCCATATTAAATGATATATAAAAGACAAGAGAGAAATAAGAGCAATGACAAATACAACCTTATGGTAAAAAGGCATTACATGAATAATTAAATAAATTAAAGTTGTAAATGTGTTTATAACATGTATTGTATCCACAATAAAGCATATGCTTTTGAATTATTACACACCTTTTGAAAGTGATATGATATACTTAAAAGCGATTAAAAAAAACTAACCTACAAACCTAACCTTATTTTTTTCATGACTATATCACTTTATAAAGGTGTGCTGAAGTGTCTTTTTGATGAATTTAAAAATTAATTCAATTTAAATTTATAAATTAAAAATACAATTCCGGTCACCCTGTTATATATGTGCTTACAACATGTATGGTATACGTAGAGATGGCAAAATTTCGTTTTAACTAAAAACGCGAAAAAATATGTATGGTTCGAAAATACTGCATTTATAAGTTTTCTTTGCGTTTCATGGCATTTGAAAGTGTTTCCAGTGATTTCTATTTCGCGAATTAACGCGAAAAACGTGATTTCGGCCGTATTTCAGCTAAATTATTCCATTTAGCGAAATAGGCGCGAATTTCCCGAAAATACCGGGTATTAAAATAATATGTGGGAATTTCAAAAAATCGATATTTATCAGCGGAAATAAGTGATTAAAAATCATCTCTAACTTCAGCTCGCGCTCCACCGACTGTGTGCGTAAACTCTTTCCGAGAATATAGCGAGATATATTTCAGAAGTCAAAGAACCATACAAATTGGAGAAGCTGATACAGTAATATTTAGTCCAGTACAACTAAAGAAGAATTGAGAAAAATGCATAAGGAAGGTAGTTTCATGTGAATGTGCAGGGAAAAGTATTATGCCTACTTTATTTCATTTTTGGAAGCCTTTCCTACGATTTTTTATAATTTTGTTACTATTTTATATGTAAATATTTAATATAGGTACTATATAAACTGTAGGCTAAAATTGCTTTTTGACATTACACAAATTGTGCGAAATAAATGACGCCTATTGATGTTAATCGCAATCTGCATTTGTTGTGTTTGTGTTCGACCCGTACTTAGAGTTTCCTTCCTTATTAATTTAATATTAAAATTAATTATTTATAATCTTTCACATGGAAATACTTGCAAATGAAGGTTAAACATATATTTTACAAAAAATACTTAAAATATGCGCTAAAAACATTTTTTTCTATTTTGCTACAAAACGCTAAATTATGCCTCAAAATGCTATAAAACGCTAAATTTCCAATTGTTAGTGATAAAAAATCTGAAAATTAACGCTAAATTTTGCCATCTCTAGGTATACGCAATGAAGCATATGCTTATGAATTATTTTGCCACAAACAACGCTGTTTGTCTATCTAACTGAAGCTGGGTGCGTGCAACAACACGATAGTGATATTATTATGATAAAGAAACAAACGAAGAACTCATAATGTTTAAGGCTAAATAATCTCAAAGATTTTACTCGGTTTAATTATGAATTTTATTTTATTTGTAAAGAAATAATTTTTTTAAATCATCAGGTTTGGCTTTTGTAATGAGAATTTGAAAAAATGGCAACGATGTAATATTTACTTATTTTATTGCTCAATCTTGACGTTCTTTGTATAAATCTGTACTATTACGTATTATTCAGTCTATCGGGGTATGTCTGTCTGTCCGTAACAATACAAACATTTCTCGTACTTTCTAATGTACATTATAATTTAACTCAATATTAAGGTGAGTCAATCGTTCATATCCAAGTTATTACTAACGGTTGATTAGTTCTGTGTCTTGGTATAATGAAAAAATATGTGCTTGCGGATGCGTATAAGGGACATAATCCCTAAATAGTATAAGATAAAGTCCCTATCCGCGTCTGTCTGTATGTGCACTTAATTCTTTTAAACTCCGCAACGGATTTTAATACGGTTTTTTATTATCATGTAGAGAATTTCTTCCGAAAGGTTTAAATATATGATACATGCATATTATATTTATAAAAAGTAGAGAAAAGTCGCCAACGCCGGGTACAAGTCAGCTAGTTTTATATAAGCCAATATGTGCTTTTAATGAATGATTTTTAATAAACTCTGTATTTTTTTTAAAGGTTCATTTACTAAAAATTAAAAAGCAACAAAAAATAATAAAATTATATTTTAGCCCATTATTAAAATGTGTATTTGAGAGTGAATAAAAGTGTATGTACTTTTTTCAAATTAGCTCCACACATGAGGAACTGAGGAAAATTATTTCTCTGAGGGCCTGCGTCATCTTTGGGGATGCTGTGTACAAGGTATTTTTAAGTAAAGGAAAGAGAGGAAATTCTTGGAAGGAAAAAGTTATGAGGGGTGTGTAGGAAATCTGTGGAATGAATTGATGATTCAATGTGATTGCAATGCGATGTGTCGAGGTGTCCTGCTGGAGAGGTCAAGTGGTCTCCCTCAACCGATCTACCGAACCAGCCCGCCATGCAGTTAGTGGGTAGATATATCCACTGACAAGACCCAGCCTAACCTCACTCCATGAACCTGACCACCCCTACTATGTTAACAAACGTAGCGAAACACTCAGGGTGACCTATGGTAGAGGTTTTGGTTATCCAATAAATGATTCCCGGGGCGGCGGTACCCGCCTGCTAAATTTCCAATAATTATTTTGACTTGTCATTCATTACTTCGAGACGATAATTATCTCCCCAAAAAAGTGGAGCCACAATAAATAAGCCCCACTAGAATTGAAATTCTCAAAGGATTTTGCAATACAAAATGATTATAAAAACCTGCAGTTTGTTTCAAATGTAAAAAGCAACCTTTGTATTATAAATTAGTTTTCTGTTCACTGGTTTCATTTGCTATTTTTTTCCCTCGAGCCATTACTAAAGATGCCGAAATTTTAAGCTGTATATATTTTGGGTGGTTAACGAAATGGATGCTGAACAAAGAAGACTTTCTGAAGATACGAAAAAAATAATCCTAAATACCCACTCATTTCAAATCAGATAAAAATTCATTTTTAACTTAAAATATAGAGGCTTTTATAAAAGCTCTTTGCTTGTATAAGGCTTGGTTCCGATGGTAAAATCCCTAAAATTTCGCCAAATAGAAAATAGAGAGGATACCCAATTATAAATTCAGGGAAACGCTCGCGTGTGGTTACAATTGCAATCCTCTTAGAGGATTTGTGTAAACGTACAATGTAAATCAGTAATTTCTTCTTTAAAATAGTGCCGGTGCGGTTTTTTTGCTACAGGTTAATTGCAACTGAATGTAACTTATTATACCTCTTCGTAAACAAAAAGATTCTATGATGAAAATCGCTAACTGATTACACGAATGGGGGAAAAATGAGAACTTTGTAGTGTCGCAAAACTTCAACTCCACTGTACTAATTGATGTTTAAATGTGCTGCTGGGATTATCCCTACGCCACACACTAGAAGGATCAGTCCCAAAGCTATGTTATATTGGATAGTTTTTTTTTAGCATCCTCTAAACCTGGTGGACAGTGATGGACAGGACCTTGATATTTTAAATCTGGAATATAAGATAAGCTCAGATTGAAGTACGGAAAACGAGGACGCATCTGTCGCAGTTGGGGCCACAAACCGGTCAGATTCTAGACGCTTCACTTGAAACATGAATGCTAAACAATATTCACATAATTGTATTTCGCAGTCGTCGTTATATTACACATCAATCCCCACTCTCTGAGAAATTATTTCACACTGAGCTGCCATGAGCATAGTGTAATTTTTGTTAAAGTTAGGTTTGACATGTTTCAACAATTGTGCCTGTCATGGTGACATTTTATAATTGATACATGTTATGGTTTCCTATCCACCAAGTCTTTGTGAGTGCATAATTACCAATCCATACATACTGCGTCAATACCTACTTCACCGAAAACGAAAATATATTGTCTTTACTTCACATGTACAAACTGATGTAGTATAAATTGTCGATTTCCCGAAAATAAATAATGAAAGATGGTGATGTGTTGTGTCACAGCGTTTATTGAGTCAGTGATTTGCGCGGTTGCGAGATGACTGGGACCGATGAGGATGACACTAAGTGTAGATGGCGATGACGGCGGTAGAATGGTCGAGGCGCGGGTCATCGAGTCGACACCGCGTTGGTGGAGACCGGACTCGTGGATGTGTTCAGCACTTGCGTGAACGTGGAGTCTTCCGGGTACTCCAGTGTAAACGAGGTAGCCGAAGGTGCGATAGACCTGATGCTGCGGGGCCGAGGCGCAGACCGGCGAAGTGGTCGCAGGGTCTAGGCGCGTGAAGTCAGCGCTGGCCAGGAACGATGGCCGGGGCCACGGCGCTGATGTGATCCCATTAGTATTTTTCACTGTTTGAATCTATAATAATCTATAAATGTTGTGAAAAGGAAATTTATTGAAACTCATATTTTGCTATAGATACTAGTTCCATTAACAAAATTAAATTAAAATATATATATATTTTAAATATTTATTCAACACAATTGATTCTGTATTAGAAAAACAAAAATAATTTAAAATTTTGCGCCATATATTACGTTATCTATAATAACTAGTAGTTCTGTGAACAGTAGACTTCGCGACCAAAAAAGTATGTTTTCAATTTAGTGTTATTTTAAATCTGAAACAAAAATTTCTTTTAAATCATAAGTTTTGTAATTCAGTACTTAAATACCTACCTACTTAATTAATAAACGCGATGATTCGACGATTGATCACATTTGGAAAAATAATATTTTCTGAACCATCATCACCTCTGAACTAATTGAAATTTGTTTTTGCCAGTTTTTAATAAAAAAGTCTCATTTACTCACAATTCCAGAACGTGTAAAGGCAATCTGACCGTTACCTTTTTGCAACGTCAGCGTAATATGAATTGAAATGTGGAACACACAGAACACACAGCCCCTTACCATTTCAGCGGAGGGCGGAATGATGGCAATTCTGTACGATTGTGTTCGTTCTGCGTGAACTACCGGCCTTTATGGATGCACTTTCATGGTTGTGTCCACATGACGAAAATGGCCAGTAAATAACATAAATTATCAACGAAATTAATGAATTAACTCTGTTTTTTTATTTTTTATATTAACTCCACACAGGAGGCCCTGAAGAAAATAATTTCCCTCAGGGCCTATGTCATCTTTGGGGATGCTGTGTGGAGGGTCTTTTTGTGGAGAGGAAGGAGTGAACATGGGTCTTGAAGAGTCCCATGTTGTAGGAGGGAGGAAACACAGAGGCCGGCAGTTCGTTCCACAGCCGAGCTGTTGAACTTAAGAACGAATCGTAGAAGCGACCCGTTCTCATGTGACAAGTGTCAACTGTGTACAAATGTTGGGCGCGCGTTTGGCGTGTATCCCGACTACGCACCGGTGCCGAAGGGATCAATGACGCTAGTTCCTCAGAGCATCTTCCATTGTAATACCGATAGAACAAGGACAGCATACCTACCTGACGCCTGTGCTCTAAAGATTGCAGTCCGTCTGTTAAGATTGGGGAATCTATCAAACGGACCGCCCGTTTTTGCACAGAGTCTAGGGTTTTTTTCAGATATTTAGGGGCTCCGGACCAGAGATGGCTGTCAAATTCGGGAGGTTTCAAAAGTTTGGGAGCCGTTAATGGGAACGCCG
This sequence comes from Hesperophylax consimilis, assembly GCF_061612785.1. Lineage (NCBI taxonomy): Eukaryota > Metazoa > Arthropoda > Insecta > Trichoptera > Limnephilidae > Hesperophylax > Hesperophylax consimilis. Next base: position 31,939,047 of record NC_142841.1, read on the forward strand.
CCCCGGGAACTATTTATTGGATAACCAACACCTCTGTAGGTCACCTCAAGTGGTTCGCCACGTTTGGTGACTTAGTGGGGTGCCCGGGTTCATGGGGATAGGTCTTGGCAGCGGATACGTTTGCCCATCAGCAGCGTGGCAGGACGTATAAGACTGGTTGAGAGAGACTTTTTGACTCCTCCAGTAGGACTCTCGGAACATAGCCTTGCACCGCATTGGGAGGATTCGTAGGTCCGTCACTCCTGGATACACTATCCTCAGAACTTCCTATCTTTTCCTTCCTAAAAATATCCTCCACCAAGCTTCTCCAAAGATGGCATAGTTCTGATTGAACCAATTATATGCACCCATGAACATATAGTACTTACTGTAGATAACATGCAACGTTAACCACTCTTAATCACATGCATCGTATTGATGTTGCATTCAAGTAAAAATCTAGTATTTGTAGTGTATAAAATAATATGTTAAATCGGGTGTTTTCATTCACGGTGGTTTTAGACGTTTTTTCATACCTACGTATATCCTCGCTCTAAACTTCATTTTGTTCCAACCCATTAGGTGTGGAATATAATTTAAGAACCCATAATGTTGATATTACCCAACGGTTTTCCCTTTGATGGTCTTCTAAGGTTAAGAGTATAATTTCACATATCGTTGACGCTGTAATCTCGCCATCAGACACCCAAAGGAATAACTTGTTTACGTTATGCTCTGATTTAATGAAAAACCTCGAGAAGCCTTAAACGTCCCTTACGGGCAACGACTCTACTTGGATAGGTACACTCAGCAAAATGGTTGGTTATTAAGGCAGCTTTTACGCTGGCAAAACACATCTCGGCATAAAGGAAAGTTACGATGGACAGAACTTTCACGAGCTTTAAAAAATCATGTTCGCATCAATTCTTAACAAGCTCTTTTTCAAAGGCATGGTTTCTCTGAATACCCAAAACAGAAATTCTAAAATAACTAATAATTTTCTTATCACAATCATATTTAATTATTTTGTTGGGAGTGACAACAATGAGAATTTTTTTGTCTTTGCAAGTTGAAAGATGAGTGCTTCGAGTTGAAAGAATTGATGATTAATTGTGAATGTTTGTACTGCGTAGTGTCTGAAGTGAATTGTGAAAATTCTTATAGAATAATAAGCGCCATAACTTCAGGTAGGTAGATGCATAGTATTAATTTATAAAAACAGATCTGCAGAGATTTAAATACTGTAAACGTGCTGTGAAGGCAAGATACGAAAATATTTAAGACTACCTAAAGCACCCTGCGTTGCCCGAGCTTTAATCTGCCTGAAGGGGTATTTTTCATAATCTCATGGCAGAGTCCTTTTTCTTGTTTTGAAGGTCTAGTGAGCAAATTTTTATGAATCTCGGAACAATGCTGTTGATTTGTATAAAAAAATAAACACACCCATAGATACTTTTTTATTTTAGTATTTAGATAATACTTACCCTGTACGGATTTGCCGAAGTCGGTTGGCATTTTGTTTTAAGTGGTTAAACAAAGTTTAACATTGAACAAATAATTCCTGGAAGTGTGAGGATTGGTTAATATGGTCAAGAAAGACTTTCGATTTTCAAAAATTTTGCAATTTCAACTGAAGAAAGGAAAAGAAAGTATTTCCTCGTGCACACGAACACGCTTACAATGCATTTCCAACAGTTTATCGCGTCAGTGGTTTCGTATTACAATGTTCCAATTTAAATAAATCATTACAACTATTGTTTGCATTCCCCAATACAACGTTTAAATAGGCTTGTGAACAAATATTAAAATATTATTTTTTATTAATAAAATAAAGCAGTTTTATGTAAAATCGTATTTACATGGGTTTTTACATATTAAGATATTCGAATACCACTCTTCCATAGAAGCGTTAGCTTGTATTTGGAAGAGGAGTGTACATTACTATGTTGTAGTTATATATAAGTAATTAATAATATCATAGGTAAATAAATGTTATAAATGTATTTGACAACAATTTGAACTTCAGACGACACGGCTTGCAATATGTGCAAACTGTTTCTGCCGAGAATAAATTATTGTTAACAAAAATTTTACAAGTTTTTATTAATATTATCACTGATTCCGATGATATTGGCCGATTATTTATGTTTATGTAAATTATCTAATATTATTTTCACTCTTATATATTATATGATGTTACCTGTTGGAGCGTGTAAATAGCCCCAACAAAGACGGGCTTTATTCCTAAAGAAAGTATAACTGACAAATAATTCTCACCTCAGTGATTATTGTCAAGAATTGCCTTTAAGTATAATAAAAACGTGTACTAACCTGTTATAGATCCCTTCCTGCAATCGTAAGGTTTCGTCTGGCCTATGCAATATGCGCAGCTGATTCTCTATCAGGTGGCACGTTAATCAATTTGTGAGGAGAAGAAAATTATTCAAACTTTTACTTGTCAACAACAAATGACGATAGACACCAAAAAACACAATGACAAGTAGTTCTATTTTTAAAGCATAGACTAAAACCATTTGCCATGCATTCGGGTTAGTAATTACCAGATAAGTGCACAGTATAAATACATACAAGCATGAAACACAATCTGTGAGGTACCTATTTAAAATATTAGGTAATTATAAACTAACCGCAACAAAATTAAAATATATATTGGTGCTTAATCATTACCTACAGTTCATCTTTATAATTTTCTAAAAAAGATCTACTGCGTTGTATGTAAAAGCTCTTTGGGCGTTTAAATGTAAGTTACTAATGTACAAAATAATTTTCTTATAATCTTTAATTTTACTGCCTTAAATCGTAATAATGCTATAAACATAACAACGTATTTTGTTTTCTGGAACACTTTATTGGATTATTGAAAATATATGTTAATATAAGTCGTAATGAAAGTAGGTTGTGGAGAAAGGTGACCTCATCTGGAAGAAATCTCCGAAAGTAACAAAGCCTTTTATTACAGTTTTTATGGAAAATAATCCAACTTTGTAACTCGGGTTTTATGTTTTTACCTCTTATCCGGTTTTCGGAAGATAAAATTTCTGCTTCATATTATTTTTCACGTATAATCTGTGTTGAGGAAATATTTACGGGAATTTTATCGTTTACTTAACATTCGAGTGTTAGTAATGCTCTCATACATCGATTTATTTTCTCAATTTTAATTTTATTGAAGGTGAATCAGTTTATTGCTGAAATAGCGATATTCTAATATATGTTTTTCTAAATAAATAAATATTATAAACAATATTACAAATATTTTTCGGAATTCCTTGGACCAAAATTTACTGCCTAAATACTTAAGAGATATAAAGTTTACACTTTTTCAATATTCTAAAGGCGCCTTTATTGCAAATACGTTGACATCACTTGCAATTTGAATTTTATTTTTATGTGATACCTAACAAGCCTTTCTATGTCGGAAGGTAGTTGAATTATATAAATACGTTTTGAAACTGATGATTTGCGATTAACTGATGAGTATTGAATGTAGTACTGAGGTGTTATATCTCCTTGGCCGAGCAGTTGTCATCCTTAACACCGGAACCAGAGGTCGCGTGTTCGAAACCCGACTTGTGTAAATGAATGTGATTGTGTTATAATTCAAAAATATTTAAAAAATATATGTTGACACACTCATATACTAGATGATCCAGTGCCGGCCTCGTGAAAAAGTCAATAAAGAATCGATATTTGTTGATTGAAATGACATTACCCGATAGTGACTTGATGTAAATGGCCACGTGCTTTTTAATCTTCACAGCTTCACAATTTTTCCATACTGGCTATGAACAGTTTTGACTCTTTTTTGGTATTTGATATTGAGATAATTTTCCACTCAGGAAAGAGGTGTAAACCTCTTTTTATAATAAAATAATTAATTAATTATAATAATATAATCTTATCGAGAGATAAGATCCACGCAATTTGCGTAAATCAATATTGTAACCTGCATATTGGCTAAGAAGAAGTGTTTGAAGCAGATCCTGAAATAGTCTTATTTTATTCAATTCATTAATACTCGCTCAAAAAACCAATCACTCTTGTTATCACTTCAGTCCAACATAATATATTTTCTATTTGCTCTAGTAAATTTATTTGTCTGAGCAAACCAAAAAAACCCTTTTCCTTCCTAAAAAATCTTTCAGAATTCTTCGCGTCGGTTCAGATAAAAGATGGCAATTTGACTTCAGAATATAGTAAAGGAAACGGGGTTTTGCCTGTGATAACGAAACCTTTTCTGGAAAGTTTCAAGAGAAGAGAAGCCCTTTAGAGAAAGCTTTTTTATTTACATCTCCGGATGCGAACGGGAGTCAGATTCGTCTTGGTATTACCTCATTTTGTATGCATCCTTTTTAATGTTTTCTTGCAAGCCATGAATAATATGTTTTATTTCAGTTTGCCAAGACATGACGTAGCAATCAGTTTAATTATTTAATCTTGGAATTATATTCTATGCTAGCGTAGATAAAAATCGCGGGATAGTGATATAGGATCTAAACGTATTCCACTACAATTACACGAGTAGCTAGTAATATTATAATAATAATTAAAAATTGAGAGAAGACTCAACATGGCATCTTCTCTAATATTTTTAACAGTTAGATGGTTATGTATGTCGGAGCTCCTGTTTAGTTGAGCAAGATGTAACTAGCATTTTCCCAGAACTGGCCAACTTGAATACACCTTACCCGATGAACCCGGGCACCCCTGCTAAATTACCAAACGTAGCGAACCACTTGAGGTGACCTATGGCAGAGGTGTTGGTTATCCAATCCGGTACCCAAAACCGCCTCCCAAATTTTAAATGGTGGTCTTACACCAGGACGATACTGAACTACTCTGGAATGTGTAAATTGTGAATTTAATAAACATTGTTCATTTAATTAAACTATCGCACAATAAATAAAGACGATCTCCCGGAGTTAAATTAATTTTCTATATCATCTGAAGTCTTAAATATCTCCGTAAATATACATATTTATCTGTCGTTGTGTCGTTGAAGTCAGGTCGTTTTCACCTGAAAAGAAAAAATTTCAAAGAAAATTTGTTCCTGCGAAAAGTTTAAGCATGCAAACCCGTTTACTGCCGTCTCTTGCCAGGCAAGGATTTTTATTTTCCCTGTACGAGAAGTGAGTGGCATCTTTCATCATACTTTAATGTTTTATTAAATCCATGAAGCATCTTTACCGAGCTCTCCGCCGCGCCAGGATGCTGGGATTATAAAGGATCACTTTGTCTTCAGACAGGAGACGACGCGACGGAACGGTAGGAAGCTCGGCATTATTTAGCTGGAACATTTCCAGAGAAACGGAAATAACTGAACAAATTTCACTAGTACTAATTCAAATAAACCTGTTCGTTTGAATGCGAAAGCATCTTTTCGCGTTGCACTTTGTGTCTTAATTTTAAAAGATAGATTCATGCTTTCAGACGAGTTGACTTATTTTTAACAGGTGTTGAATTCAAAACGTTTCCCACAATAAATTCAAATCTATATAAACCTACCTGCTCTCTACTTATCGTTAAAACTAATGTAAAATATTTCGGTTTAATTATACATGCATTATGTGCAATTTTAAATCAATGCAACAGTAGAAAGGTTAAGAAAATAGTGCTATTACATTTTTATTTATTTTAAATATCGGACAGTTAAAAATCATATTTCCTCATAAAAATATGGTTGTTAGGATAATTTTAAGAAGTCTGCACTGCACTGCAAATTATTTATAAAACATAACCCTTTTACAAATTGACAAAGATTGTTTCACCAATGAAAACTTCACGCTTTTCTCGAACAGCGAAATATCAAATAATGTTGTTGGCTCTATAATTATCCCATGCTGTAAAACTATAACAGTCCAGCAGTGTACAAATATTTTGATATTGAAATGATTTAACTACCCGTTAATATAAGATTGAAAAAAAATTATACAAAATTCAAAAGTACAATAAAAAACTCTTTCAAAGATATATTGATAGCTTTTCCGACGGAGAGTATGTAGCGACTTTGTCTACCGACTGTCGGAATCATATTCTGACCGTGCTCACAAATATCGCTATCTGACTACAGATGACGGATTTTGTCAATATCGTATTGACATAGGGCTTTATCGATCGTCCGTTCCAGACCTCCAGATGCGATATTATTTTCTTCTTTCAATGTTCATTTTTAGATATTTTAATTCCACGTGATGCGATAATTGCCAATAAACCATGTATAACACGTTGCGGACCCTATATGACACCAGCCGTGCTAAATGAACCGAACATTTTGGTTTATGTGTGCGTTATCATGGGTTTAACGTACACTTGTCCTGTGAAACTGAGACGTTACGTGTGGTGTCAATTCCCTTTGATATATAAATTAAATGTTAGTACTCAAAGTGGTATAATATCTAATTAATTGATCCTGACGTGTTTTAGAGAGAGTTACGACTAATGTATGCTTTAATATTTTTCTAGTAGTTTTATTTTAACAGTCAAGTCATAACGTCATAACCAGAAACGATTTTCTATAAAGTGCATTTGTGCTTGGATTTCCATTAAAAAAGATAATAAAATAAGATAACCCTTAGTATATTATTATTTCACCATAATAAACAGCGCGTTTGTTAAAAAAATCAACCCGTCCAAATTATACTGCCTACGAGCGAGTCTGAATTGAATCCCATTTGTGCGTTATGGAAGTCAGCACCTATGGGACTTTCGAAATAGTTTATCGAAAACAACTAATGGCGCCAGAGTGGTAGACGTGCAAACTTTGGGTTCGTACTAGGTCACAGTGTGTACAGCTATTATGAGATATTTTAGCATCAAATTTGTACGGAATGGTATTATGAAAGAATCAACTTGAACCAGAAGGCTTTTTTGTGTATGTTCATATAAAAAAATATACAGTATGAATTGTGATCCTAGTTTTTTTTGTTATTTGTTTTTGGGGTGTTATGCCGTGTTGCGCTAACTCCTTCTTTAGCCAACGTTTCGGACAGCATTGCAGTGTCCATCATCAAGGCAGATGTGTTATTTATGTATTGTGATCCTAGTATTTAAAATCATTTTTTAAACCGATACGATATTATATACTTTATCTACCGACGATTTAATGACTTGCCGAATTATATTTTGTTGTTAGGTCACTTATCTCTGGTGCAACGATGTTATGACATACCTTTGGATCGATGGAACAAATATTTGTAATATCGCAAAGACCAACATAGGATTTTTCTCCCTCTTTTAATCTTCGATTGAACTCTCAATGAGATATGCAACGAACCACACTGGTCATAACAACAGCGTTATGTAATGATATGGATGTGTGTTATGTGATGTATGAATTTAAATGTAGCGAAAAGTGTGTCCAATGTCAAACTTTCATGATGGCCCATTGTTTTATAGAGTATTATGCGGAAAAATGTGTAGTGGTTAGGTACTAAATGAGTTATAAAATTCTCGCCCGGTATTCCATATGCCAACAACTCGTATTAAATTTCATAATCAGCGAAATATTCTAGACAATACACAAAGGGTTTATATTTAGTTAATTCAAAAATAATACTTCAAACAAAAATGATTTCATAAGATTTCTTTCTGAAATACTCTTTTTTAGAAAATATCTCCCCGTAGCCATGTAGAAATTCGTCCAATTTAATTAATATTTATTCAAACTTTTAAGACTTCTCTTCCATTATTTTTTTTAAATCACGTGGGTAGCTAATATTCGTTGATTTTGTAATATTTGTGCACATTTATTTTGATTAGAAATAATATTGCGTTATATAAGGGATCTGACGAAAATTAAGAACAACCTGGTCATCTAGTCATCTAACGAAGTTAAAACTTTTTCAAATTTTTTGTCTATTCTGTTAAATAGTCCGTAAGTGAACTTAACAAGAGAATCTTCCACCCGGGGACAACACAAGTTCTCTGTCGTATAATCGTAATCGTGCTATCGAATAAACTTAATGTTATAATCGTAATCGTGCTATCGAATAAACTTAATGTTATAATCGTAATCGTGTAATCGTAATCATGTAATGGTCATAATATATATAATCGTGAAATCATTATCACAATTGTTTTTTTTTTTTATGTGACACCTCACAAGAGTGTCCCTGCCTGTGCAGTGTACAGACAGGGGAACTATGTCACCACCCGGTTGGGCGGCGTTGTGAGGCGGAATAAGGTAGAGGCTGTAGGAAGGGATTTGTTAATGCGGGCCTTGAAGAGGCTCGGATTATAGGAGGGAGGAAAAACAGATGCCGGTAGCTCGTTCCACATACGAGCCGACTTACACAAAAACGAGTCGTAAAAACGACCCGTTCTCATGAAGCCAACGTCAACCGTGAACGGGTGTTCATTTCGTGTCCGTCGAGTTTCACGCACGTGCACCGGTGCATCAGGAATCAATGCTGCTAGCTCCTTGGAGCAGGCTCCATTTAAATACCTGTAGAACAGACATAGCATGCCCACATTGCGTCTATGCATTAGAGAAGGCAATCGGTCTGTTAACAACGGATTGTCAATCAGACGGATCGCTCTCCTTTGCACAGATTCAAGCAGGTTTATTAAGTATTTTTGAGACACACAAGTTTGATCGAAATCTGATGAGAATCATAAAATCATAAGCTCCTTCTGCAATAGATAATGTTTCTATCTAAATTTACCCCATTTAAAACTTTTCATGTTCAAATCTTACTCAAGGGTACTATCTAGTCTAGAGTGCACAGAGTGCACGAGTCTATCGCTATCCTTTTCATTTTCAAGAACAAATAGCATGCGCACTCTCTTTGTTTTAATGGACGGACAGCTGCTATGCTTTGTCCTCTTCTATCGCATGGGATGGTTGGTTGGGACCTCTCAGTCGCACACGAAAATTCGCGGCAAGTTTACAAAAAGTTTTAGTTTTCAAAATTCGACAACCGGAATTCGGGACTGATTTTTAGCAGGCAACCTTATACCATCGTGTTCATAATGAAATAATCTTTAATTTCATATAATTTTTATTCAATAATCAGACCGGTGCAAAATGCTTTTTCGATTTACCTGTTTATACATGGCAACCTGAGAGTTGTGACCGGAAAAGAGTAGGCAACCTAACGTTTGCATATTCTATGGGTTTCATACTTTTGATTGGTATAGAATTTGTATAATAATCCAACCGGTGAAACGTTTAAAAAATTATTTTTTTTAATTATTAATTAATCATACCCTGGACTAAAATTTGCTAGGCAACCGATATGCAATATATTTATTGACATATTAAATTAAATATAAAATACGTTTCATCAAATAAACATCTCGGTGACGGTCGTTCTTTAAGGATCTTAGACTATTAAAAAATATATATTGTTGGAAAAGATATGTTGATAATATTTTCTGCATTTGGTTAGGAACAGATCTATGACATGTTCTAAATCTTACTCACCTTACTCTTAACTTACTCTTACTTACAGTACCTACTTCCTTCCTACGTCAAGCAAAATTGAAAGTAGTCGGGTGACGGGTAATCGGATTCCAGGTTCCGAATGACCTGGTAAAGCGGCCGGTGGCGCTCCCGTAAAACCCGCTCAAAGAGCGGGTTTTCATGACCCCAAATAAAATTGGGTCATGGGCAACCCAGGTCATGTAAAACGATCGATTGACCCAGTTCTACTGTTAACATACTGTTTTAAGAAACCGTATTGTACCTACCACCTTACTTCCTTTCAATTTGAAACGAAATCACTAAAATCATGTAAGCGTTTAAAGAAATATTGAACCAGTTCCAAGTATATTATAATATGGCGTCCATGAATTCCGACAGGCATTTTTAGGTAAGATTTCAGTTCGAAAACTCATTCAATATAAAAGGAAATATCAAATCCCTCTCTGAAAGCTTCACTCACGATTGATTCCGCACGTTTTCCCCTGAAAGTTTGTAGTTCACTGGTTTCATTAATCCCTTCGCCACTGGTGACCAACAAAACGTATGCCGAACATGTGTACGCGGTAGAGAACGGATCGTTATTTCGAATTTTTCGATTTTAGCGTAATTTACAGTTTGTAAATTCTATTCCGCATCGTTTGTGGGGGTGCTAACATTCAGCGTGTTTTGGTGATGTATATTAAATTTCATAGACAAATTATTACTAAAATGCCTTGAAATTGTCCTGAATAACATGTTACGTACGTTACAAGCCGTAATATGAAACATATGAAACATATTACGGCTTAGAAAATTAAGTTCATATAGATCAATATGCCCTGATTTTGAATATATAAGTTTTATTATGTATTGTAGTACGTCGAATTTATAAATCGTTATTTTAAAACCAATAAAGCCACATAAAAATAAAACACACCGTTTGGTTGGTATGACTGATTCTGCTGATTCTAACACTTCTGACATCACCAACCTCGTGAGTGAGTAATATATCTATGGTCTATAATTTATTTTTCTTTTGCAGTAATTCAGGTTCTTAAACACCGGTAAACTGTTCAAAATTATGTGCAGTCATGGATGAATTTTTGCACTTTGGTTCAAAACAATAACATTACTGACGAGATGCTAACATTTAACCTAGTGTTTTTTAATGTTAAAAGCGGGTAATCTTAAGAATAAAAAAACATCTCGACTTCCGTACAAAGTACAGAACCGGTAGAAAAAAAAGGCTTTTTGAAAGTGGTGACACGTTACGTCCATATATTTGGTGCGAAAAACTAAAGCTTTGAAAATTAATCTAACTATTAAAACTAACCATATCAAGAATAACATAGAAGGTCGTTGTAGTCATTATTGATGAAAAGGGATTTTATTTCCTTATTGTGAATGATTTTTTTTTAAATTCCGGATTAACAAGTATATTTTTCAATAATTACTACACTTTATACTTTGCACCATTTGACCATTCAACCAATGCCCTAAACATTTTCGAAATCCATTAATAGTAGACTCGATTTCTTCAAACTACAATTTACACTTACACCATTCAAACCCACAAATTTAAAAAAAAATAATCTGAACTATTCTTTACACCATTATAACCATCAAATTTAACATTTTCATAATATTCTCAGTAGACTTATTTTCCTCAAACTATACCATTAAAACCCAAACACTTAAAAATTTCAAAACATATAACTGAAACACTGCATAAAACTCTTCACCAATTGGGGTCAATATGGACCGATACTTGTAATAGTTTTCCAAACGAAATATGTATGAAATGGTATACAAAGGTATTGGGTATTTGAGTAAGCTAAAGTGGATAATGGGTCGATCATATGTGATTAAACGGAACGGCGAATTGATACATCCAATAAATAATCAGGCGGGTTGGAATATGTGATTAACACGATTTATTTATACAGTGCCGCCAGTTACCTCAGGAACCCTGAGTTAGTTAGGTTAAGTTGGAAATTAGAAATGAACAGTCGAAATGAATGGAAATTGGAAATTGGAACGAATCGATATATTTGTTACGCTTAGTCTTTTGGGAATACCATAACTTTATTTTTGGTCACAAATGACTAATGTTACGAGAGAACAAATTCTTTAATAATACTACGTAAAAAAATGTACTTCTGTATTCAAAACTACCTTACCTAACATAAACAAGCCTCAAATAGTTAAATATCGTAGCGCAATATTTATAACATAGGTTGAAGAGTCAATATTGAAGAATCAGACTAAACTCAGTTTAATTTAATCAAAATAATTAAGGTGCCGTTATCACGGTAAGGAGAAACTAGGTATTCATTATTTAGGTACCTACGAGTATGTTATTATATATATATATATATATATATATATATATAGTCGTCATTATATCAATGTTATTCAACGCAATCAAATTCGGGCTGTTGCCAATGGCTTCGAACTGTTGTCAACGGAAGTGGTGCCACCTGTATTAATTTTTTTTAATGTTTTTCTATTCAAAATATTTTCCTATGATCTTTTTGAAGCTTGTGTCAAAAATTTATGTCACAATCACATTAACAGAAGACGCTGTTCGCGATATAATTGTGCTAGCAGCGACAACGGGTTTTATTAGCTTTTATATAATTGTTTTATTAAGCTGAGGTTTATTTATTACATTCGTCATATTTGGTAATTGGTGGTGTTTCAATAATATCCATGATGCTGCTAATTAATACACAATGTTTTCTTCGGGGAATACACGCGATACTGACAAGGTGGGTTCCAATTACTTTGAAAGCATAGAAATTCGGTTTAAAAGATGATAATCCTTTTTACTGGTGATATAGTTTCGTCACTTCAATGACTATTTCGTCGTATTTGGGTTGAAACATCTAATATATATTTTTAATGATATGCTGCAAAGTGCATTCTTCCTATAAAGAATAAATAATACGAGAATATTTTTAATTAAATTTAGTACATGAACGTTTACAGAAAAACACGTTTTTTAATACATACAGAACTCATAGTAGGAAATTGAAATCGGTTACATGTAAAAAAGCATCTTCAACATACTTCGTTTATACATTGTGTACTTTTTCTCATTTTTCTAAACAGTGTACAATTCTACCTTCTTTTTAACTTTTCTAAAAAATATTTATTCAATTGAACACTTTTCTTATCTTTCTATATAAGATTATGATTTTTTTGTAAATTTTATTTGACTTTAAATTAATATTTATAAAAAATTATTTATTTGCTAATAATATGTGAGAAACACCAGGGTCTCGTGTCATTTTTATGCACGGCTGCTTCACTTACGCCGTCAAGATTCTGGATTTATTTTTGGGTATTTCCTTTGGGTCTTAAATTCGAAATAAAACATATATATATTTTTTTTCAATAATCAGAAATGAGCTGACTATACCAAACGCAGTCACTAAAACTAAATTATTTGATCATTCTCTCAATAAATTGAACTATTTTACGACCCGTAAAATTCCAAATATTTTACTTTAATTTTTGTTTAGCAGTGTTTTTGTTTCTGTTTAATATACGTGTGTTTATTATAACCTAAAAGCGTCTTTAATTGAACCAGTTTTTTACAAAATGATAATGAGCAAAAACGTGTTAATCAAAGTGGGAGGAAATTTTTATCTTGAAAGGAATGAGGGAGTAACCAGAAGCAGTGATTGAAACGTGCTTTCTTATTGTTGTATACTAAAATTAAATGAAACGTCGTTATGTAATTGTGGGCTATTTAATTTCACAATATCACGCTCCGTTTCCGAATAGCTTTTGCTCTCCTCGCCTCGCAAGTTGCCACAGTTGCGCCGCTGCAAGTTTCACAGCAGAACACTTATCACATTAACCGCACTCAGATATGACATAATTCAGTTCCAGCATCTCTCTAGTAATTAATATGGATCTACCTTAGTTACCTAACCACAACAAATCGAGGTATATATTACATAATGCGCAGGCTAAGAAATTAATTATTAAACCAAGGGGTTTCGTAATCACATCGATTTGAATTAAGTTAATCTCATCAAGTACCAATGAATTCTCGTTGAAATTCACGTTAACAAGTTGATTAATTAACACATTGTGGTTGTTATTACGGGTAGTTACCTACCTCCGGTGAAACAATCGTACAGAAACTGAATTTTACGAAGAAGATCGCATGTCAATAGAGCTGATTAGCTAAGGTTGTAATTGCCTAGAGGCATTGAAGCCTTCGATAAGGTTCCCGTTAAGGGTCGGAGGTTGCCGGAGCGGTAACACAAACATGTTACAACTCCCCTTAGTTTCAAAACGGAGAACAAGCATTATATTAGATTAACGTAGATAGTTTGGAATTCGTGGAATATTTCGGAAGATATTTGACAGGATTGCAGATTGTTTTGCTTGAAAATTATTTCAATTCTATTTGATGCAGTCAAGATCAATATGCAAAAATGTGACATGGTCGTACTGAAAGAGAACAACATCCCTCCTTGGAGACTCAGAGGCTTGAGTCCTTCAATCAATCCTGGTACAGACAGAAGGAATGAAAAATGAATTAGAAGGAGTTGTTTTAAATGGTGAAATAAGTTTTATTTTAAGAAAAAAGAACATGGGAGAAAGATAACACAGAAATGGACATTGCATGAAAAAAAATATATATAATGCTATAGATTTGACATGATCGCAATAAAAGTCATGCCTGTGTTCACTATACATGCCATTCCTTGTATCAACCTCACAATGGAAGACCTTAAGTTTTACACATGGCGTAAGTCATCGTTCAGGATTATTTGTAAGGTATTTTTATGGAGAGGAAAGAGTGAAGGTCTTAAATAAATTCATATTTTTGAAGAGTAACGAGACATTAAAAAATGATTTATTGTTTTCTGACAGCTATTTCTATATAAAGATTTATTCAATTCAAATGATTGATTTATTTCAAATGTCACAGAAGCTTAAAATTAATACTTTTCTCCTCAAATATGCATTTATTTTCTGTTTTAGGAGTGACGAAGAAGAAGCACGACCGAGGTGGTGTTAAATAAAAGAGAAGACGTTATTTCTGTAAGTATTTTTCATAATTTAAAATCTGACAATTTTTTCTGTTTGTGATTGTCATTACAGAAACTAAGACCATTTGTATGAAGTTTTGCTACCTGTGTATTATGGGCAAGGATAAATGGTCAACATAATCTTGATATTTTAGTCAGCTCTAAAATGTTTTCTGCCGGCAAATATAGTCAGTTGAGTAGCCACTACAAGTAGAACAAGATTCAGCAGAAAATAATGTCAACTCCGAACATAACTTAACCTAATAGCCTAAACTTACCCAACCACGTATTGCCTAATATTTTTTCACTGCAGACAAAAACAAAGTTATGATGTCTAAATGATTTAATAGATGATTTTTCTTGCTCACCCAATATTTACATGGCGAATCATATAACTTCTTCTCTTTATCATAACTATTCGCTCTTATTTAATACCTATTTTATTGTAAAATTGACTAAGTTCTTTGTAGCTGTATTTTATGAAGTGAGTTGGGTAATAATATGATAAGCCTTTAAATAATGTTGGTTCTGGTGGACCTCTTATCATTAATAACCATGGATTAGACTTATTAGACCAGCGCGGCGCGTCGTAAAGATTGTCAGGAGTCAGGAGCAGTGCTGGAGCAAGATTTTTCGAAGGGCCAAAGTTGGCTTTTTTCCCTTAGATTATTTGCCGCGACTGCCCTTTATTCCCACCTGGATTCGGCTGTGATCTTGTGATGTTTTGAATATCCACAAAAATAAACGATAAATAATAAACGAACGTGCTCTAAAAATTTTTTTTTTGTCTAGACTAGCAACATGGGATAGATTATAGGCCTTGAGTAAACAGATTCCCACGGGAAAGGGGAGATCGGAGGGCAGTCGAGTCTTGAACTTGGGTACGTCGACAGCTCCGAGAATTCAATACAAATCAGAAGTGTTGTGTGAGATTACAGTTAATTAGTGAATTCAGATGGTGTTAGAAAGCTTTGTTGGTTTTTGAATTAAAGTGAAAGATTATTGAACCGGTGTTTGTGTGAAGTGAAAGTGGTTCGACTCAGTGAGAATACAATTAATAATAATGACAATAATAATAATTGGATAATTTGTAGAGCGCCGTTTTGTGAAAAATCACCCCAGGGGCGCTAAGGGTTGGGCGATCGCGATTATAATATAAAATGTGTTAAATTAAACGTGATTTCGTAAATATGTAGTTCAAACTAAGTGACTTGTCTTAAAAACATGGAAATGATAAAAATAATGATTGCGTTTTTAAAACAGAGTGAACATATAAAGGCAGGAAGTGTTTAATCGGGCTAGGTTATTGATTTGGCGAGATGGCATTCTATCCACGGAGACCGAAAACCAGAGAATCAAATAGATTATTAACTGTGGGTTCGAATCCTGACAGATTAGGGAGGTACAATTTTATTTACAGGAATATTTAATTACCCTTTTATAAGCGTAGGGAGGAGGTCGAAAATTAAAGTGATTTAGCTATATAGTGTAACCAGGTAAGCTTCACGCTGAGAATGAGAGGTGACTAACTGGGTGAGTTTTTTATATTATTTATTAAATTCCAGAGGACCCCTTTTAAAAGACGGATACAACCGAGGTACAGGAACTAAGTTTACGACACCTGCCGCCCAAATAATGTTATCATTAAAAGGAATACCCTAGACGGATTGTCAATCAGCTGTGAGTGAGAGACAGGCCAATGACCTTTTCATATATAGGCTGAGAGGCGCGGTGTACAGTCAGTCAAAGGGGAAGTTTTGCTAGCGTATGACCTCCCGAATTGAAAGCGATCGGATGCAACCAGACGGAACAAAATGAAAACTTTTCTTCTGTTATTTGACTTTCTAATTTAATACTTTTCATCTATTGTTTGACTTTCTAAGTTACGAATTGGGATGCACAAAAACATATCTAGAGGCAAAAGAGGGAGATGGTAATCTCCGAAATAAAGCTACCAACCGAACAACTTTTCTCAACAGGTACCTTTCGAGAGGTAGGCAGCCTCTTTAAATTAAATGCAAAAATCAAACCAATTATTCGTTTATACCTACCTGAGAGGATAGGTATCCAGTAGAAGTTACCCATACCTAATACACGAGGATGCTAGTAACCTCATAAAATAATTACTAGAACCAAATATTAAAATACAGACAGTCCTCATCCTAAATTTGGCATCTCGAGTAGACCTTACATATATCTCACATGATAATTGGCTGAATGGGTAGGCACACAACCTATCGCTAAAAAGCAGGCTAAATTTCGACAAGATTGTCGTGTGTTATCTGTGTTATTGACCTAGAAAGGGATGTAAATCCCCGACGACGAGGGAGTTACAACGTTTTCTAGAGGTGGCACGTAACTTAGGACCTTACGTGTCACATTTTCGTGACTAGATTCGTGACAAGGGATGTCATGGCTTTCCCCTTCTACACTCAGTAAAGTAGATTTCCTGGAGGTGTTTGAGGTTGGGGCAATTCTGAAATTGGTGATGAGACCTGGTTTTCTTTATTCTGGCGTGACGGTTGCCGATTTGGAACAAGGGGAGACCCGGCCGGTTGTGATATCCAGACACGCAGATATCGATCGCCTTGCTCAAATTATCATCCATCGGTTTTGTTTGGTAAAGAGGAGGAGCCAATCTTAGCTTGAAAAAGAAATTCATTCCCTTTCCTCTCCTTCCCCTCCCAAAATATATACATGGATGGCGCCGACAACTAACACCATAAATTTATCGTATGTATATCACATATATAAAATCTAACACTTTATTTTACTCACATAATCCTATGACAGGTAGACTCACGTAGCTAGTTTGAAGAGCAGGCGACTCAGAAAAATCAGTTTTATGAGATGGCTTTAAAACACAGCGGTAATGAATTCAACTCACTCTATCTCAAAAGAACCAAGGGATACCACACATACATAGATAACTAGGTTTCTAAACCGAGAAACAAAAAACCAACACAACGTTCGGTGAAGCCTTTTTATACTGATCCGTCACGTGAAATGAGTACGTTCAAGGTCGTACGTCACGTAGACAAACTAGGATGTACACACTTGAAGGGGTGTGTAATAAAGAGAGAGGCAAGGGATTGAAAGACGGCAGAGAGGACCTTCCTACCCCGGATATATACATAACCAAAGCCTTATGGAAAAGTTACCTATGGGACTTAAAGAAAATTTATCGTAGAAAGAAGAGAAGAAAAAGTTGAAGTAAGAAAGGGCAGATCGTTACAATCTAAACTCTAAACCAAGAGCTTATTTAATGTCAATTTATTTGGGATTTTAAGGGGAATGGATATTTCACTCTGGTATGATGAATCAGCTTTCTATTTCAAATATGATTATGAAGTAGTTGTTAGGCACATAGCAAGCTTAGCGTAGAATGATATATTTTTAAACAATTTATAAAAATTTTGAAAGAAATGTGGGTATGATAATCTGAGTATTTAGAAGTTCAAATAAATCAATTCCCTAATTCTGTATTGCTTTTGATTTTTATAAATTGCTTACCATCTTTGTTATTTGTTTTTGGGGTGTTATGCCGTGTTGCGCTAACTCCTTCTTTAGCCAACGTTTCGGACAGCATTGCAGTGTCCATCATCAGGGCAGATGTGTTATTTGTGCAAATAACACATCTGCCCTGATGATGGACACTGCAAGGCTGTCCGAAACGTTGGCTAAAGAAGGAGTTAGCGCAACACGGCATAACACCCCAAAAACAAATAACAAAAATCTTTTGGCCGTGAAAATCTTAAATCATATTTGCTTACCATCTGTAAAACCCGTTATTATTTTGTTGAAAATTGAATGTTTACACGATGATTTTCGATTGCTCGGCTGTTTGGCATTGATTAAAAATTTAATTATTTTTTTAATGTTTTTTAAACTAATGTTTATACAACAAGGTTTTATGCATAGCACAAAGGATAACAAATTATCAAAGCAATAATTAGTCGCCTGAAATATAAATATATTTCAAGCGACTAATTATTGTTTATAATAATGTGCTATATATACAGGTTTTCCAATAAGTGGTGTTATTTTGAATAGCCTGCTATTTCGGTAGATGTTACTTTTGAACTAGTCATTTTTTATCATTTGACAAGTAGAAACTACGCCATTAATAAAAATGGAACGATACACATTTCAACAACGCATTGAAATTATTAAAATTCGCTATAAAAATGGCTAAAATTTGGCAGAGACTGTTCGTAAAACTCGAACATTTTTGGGTCGTCGTCAAAGATATTAGAAGTCGTCGTGAAGCACCTTGTCGGACCGCAATACATTTTTGGGTCGTCGTCAAAGATATTAGAAGTCGTCGTGAAGCACCTTGTCGGACCGCAATACAGATACATTGGTGGAAAAATTCGAACTGTTTGGACAACTTAGTGATGTGAAGAATAAAACCCGTGCACGTCGCTCAAGAACAGCCGAAAATATTGCTGCTGTAGCCGAAAGTGTTGAAGAAAACCCAGGTTTGTCCATTCATCGTCGTTCTTTGGAATTAGGCATTCCACAATCGTCATTACACCGTATTTTGCATAAAGATTTGTGTCGTAAGGCTTATAAAATTCAGTTAACACAAGAACTCAAGGCGGCCGATCATCAACAACGTCGTGTCTTTGCTGATTGAGTCCTTGAAATGCGTGAAAATGATCCGGAATTCCATCAAAAAATCATCTTGAGTGATGAGGCCCATTTCCACCTCGGTGGCTTTGTCAACAAGGAAAATTGTCGCATTTGGGGCTCGGAGAACACAAGAGTTATTTTTATTGTTTGTTTTTGGGGTGTTATGCCGTGTTGCGCTAACTCCTTCTTTAGCTGACGTTTCGGACAGCGTTGCAGTGTCCATCATCAGGGCAGATCCTGTAGATCCGAAGATGTGTAAATTTTGGTTGTCGAGTTTGTGCTTATTTGTTTGTGGCCTGGGCCCGTCCAAGTGCAAAATGCCAACGGAAGTGGCGACATCTTGTGGCGAATTCTGAAAGCACAGTATTTATGTTAGCCTGGGGCCCGTCCAAGTGCGAAATGCCAACGGAAGTGGCGACATCTTGTGGCGAATTCTAGAATTAGAAAACCGATTGACAGCGGTTAAAGTAGATGTACCCAGTATCAAGGTATAAATACAATGGTTTTATATTGTATTATTATATGGTATTGGAGTATACTTAGACATGTTATTTGCGTTTAGCTTTGGTGTAGCCGTCAATTACCGGATACCAAGAGCTGTTGAGCTTAGCTCCGTCGTCTCTATTGATATTAAATGGATTTTTGTAGATTTCAATTGCCTCCATAATCAGGCGTGATCTATAAGTTTTGGGTCTTCCCAGGACCTCAGGAGCAGATCCAAAGTAATGGTTTCAATTAAGTGTTCGGCGATTGCCGATTTATCAGGGTGGCCAAGTTTACAAGCACGAAAATGTTCTGCTATCCTTTTGGAAATCGTCCGCTCTGTCTGGCCTATATAAACCTTGTCACAACGAGAGCAGCTGAGTTTGTACACTCCATCTGCTTCCAGAGGAAACTTAGTCTTTGCAGACCTCAGTAGGTCTCAGTAAGTAAAACTTACCTCACAAAAGTTATTGTTGAAAAGCCTCTCTATTCTCAACGTGTGACTGTTTGGTACGGTTTATGGTCCGGCGGAGTTATTGGATCTTTTTTTTTCGAAAATGAGGCTGGAGCAACAGTTACGGTGAATGGATTGCGCTATCGAGAGATGATTAATGATTTTTTATAGCCGGAATTGGATGGTATTGATCTGGACAACGTGCCACACAAGCAACTAAGATCAAAATAACACCTCTTTGAATATCAAAATTACACCTCATATTGGAAAACCCTGTATTTTATTTAAATAAAAAACATCACTTTTTCCTATTTCAACCCGATAGGGTTGTTTCTCACTTTGAGTAACAATTTTCCTCCAAGGGCTGACCAATTTCTTCGCCGTTTCATACACACAATTTCTTTTCCTGAGCATCGAACACTTTTTCAATATATTGCGGATATCATGGATAATGTTTCATTCTATAATTTCGCTCGACGAGATGTGAAACTAATTTTGCTGATATATTAAATGAGGAATTTTCGTGACCTATATACGAAACGCCAACGAATTTGCCTGCAGCGATTAGGGGCGAGCGCTAAAATTAACGCAGTAATGTAATTCCGTTATTCTCGGGGCTTAAAAAATCGATTAAATATAATATTACTAGCTGAAGTATCCGGCGTTGCTTGTTTGGAGTAAAGTTTTGAAGTTGTGAATTCTTGTGTACCTGAAAACTGGGTTTAGGTTTATTGCAGAATTAATATTATTGTAAAGAATTGAAAAATTTACTTTTAAGTATTAATTTATTTCTATTTTCCATACTTAAAAATTTCTTTTACTTGATTATGCCATTTCTACCATTTGCTTCCGGGTTATATCTTATCCATATCTTTATCTTTATCTATTCTCCTTTCATCATATACGCCTAATTTTACAAAACTTAAGTATTCGATTCATTTGATCGTGTTGTACATTTATCTCTTCCGCGTCGTACATTCTACTTACACCCCTTTTTAACTTGGTCGTGCCATGTCTTATTTGGTCAATGGATAAATGGTATGAGAACGTATACTGGAAATTTTTGTGTGGAATCCACATATTTGGGTTTAAAAATTATAATACTATGTGTTCTCTTTCTCCCAAGTTCTTTTTTTTTAAATAAAGCTCATTTAAGAAGAAGATAATATCATTTTTAAAAAATCTCAGTGAAATATGAAATTTATCATTTTTTTTCAATGATTATTGCATTGATGATTCTATTGTTATCCCATAGATTAATCTATGGAATTAAACTCTGAATATAACAATAAAGTTGTCCTTAAACTATGTTAAAGTGTTGCTATATTGGTGTTTCAAAATAATCAAGCAATATATCGTTTTAAAAAGAAGTGGTAAATGAATGTATTCAAATAATTGGTTTTTCGTTGTCTTGAGTAAACAAGGTGCAATATATCTTAAAGTTTACATTAAAAGTTTTGACAGAAAAAAACCACAGAAAAACATTAAAATAGACAGGTGATCTGAGATAAACGGACATAAAACTTGATTTTTGCCGTGAATAGTGAAATAAATAAAGTAACTCAAGATGGATCCTAAAAGTTTTATTGATAAAGCCACAGATGCAGTTCTAATTCTACAAAATTGCATTAATGACATTTCGACAAAACTAAACAAAGAACAAATTAATAAATTAACCCCGAAAACAATTACAATTTTGGGGTTAATAAGCGAAATGGCAGCAAAAATGGCCGATATTTCTGGAGAAAATAGAATACTTAAGGAAATTACGGGTAACAATAAGCAATACCAAAATTTGGGGAAAAAAATTATTATCACTCCGAAAGAAGAGCAGACCACGGAGAAAACCGAAGAGGATATTAAAAAACAACTTGATTCAATTGAAACAGGAGTGATGGGAATAAAAAATGCAAAGGATGGTAAAATAATTGTTACATGTAGAAATAGTCAGCATATTGAAAAACTACAGGAAGACATAAAAATAAAGTTCTGTGAAAAATATACAACGAAGATCCCAAATAAAAGATTCCCATCAATAAAAGTCGTTGGAGTAACACATAAAATGGATGAAAAAGAAATCGTTCAGAACATAAAAATTCAGAACGAGTTTCCAGAAGAACCACAAAAAATGGAATTAACTGTAATAAAAAACAAGAAATTAAAAACAGGAGAAGAATATATAATATATTTGGAAGTAGATACACAAACACATGGAATAATGTTGCAAATGCAAAAAATAAATATGCAAGGCTATTAGAGGAACAGAAAAGTGTAATAATTGTATTAATACTAAAAACAAGTTGAAGATAAACCTAGACTCAAATCATCCAGCGTGGAGCTTCGAATGTCCAGTATACAAAAGGAAATTGGAATTGGAGAAGAAAAAGGTAAATTTTTTATAAAAAGCAACCAACTGCAAGGAATTATATACTTAAATATTCAGAGTCTGATAGCAAATAATGAAGAAATCCAGATACTGATTGAACGAAATGATCCTGCACTTGTAATGTTAAGCGAGACTCACATAACATGCGATATTGAACACAGCGAAGTTACTTTTCAAGGATATTCAACAATACGCTGTGATTCCTACAGTAGACACACAGGGGGAGCAATAATAATTATCAAAAAAGACATAATATTTGAAGTTATTTCTAACACAAAATACGAAAAGAACTGCTGGATACTAGCGATCAGGATAACTTCTGGATATAAGAAAGGAGTATACGGAGTAATTTACCATTCTCCAAATGCAATTACAAAAGACTTTTTATCATTTATAGAGAACTGGTGCACCCAAAACCTAGAAGAGGAAGAAGATAATATCCTAACTGGTGACTTTAATATAAATTTCAAAAATTTGAATGATACATATACTAAAAGACTTAAAAAAATTATCCAAGCATCGGGAATGAAACAACTTGTTAAAAGTGAGACACGAATAACGGATAAATCCAGGACGTCAATTGACCTTGTCATATCCAACAGATTAGATTTGAATGTAAAAGTTCTAGATGAGCCAAAAATAACCGACCATAACCTTATCCACATTACAGATAACACAAAAAGAACTAATACGAAAACCAGCAAAGTAATAAAATACAGAAATTATAAAAAATATAACAGTGAAAGGTTAATTGAACTTCTGGGTGATATGAATGAACTTCATCAAATGGAATTTAATGAAAAGGCTAAATCATTAATAAATAACCTTCACGAAGTAATCGACCAGTTAATACCAATCCAAACTACTAAAATAAGAGGAACAAATAAATGGTATAACATAGAACTACAATCAATACAATATGAAAGAGATAGACTGTACAAAATTGCAAAAATCTCAAGAAACTCACAAGACTGGAAAGCATTAAAAAATGCAAGAAATAAATACTCAAAACAACTGAAAGTTTGTAAGAACGATTACTTCAAAAATAAAATTATCTGTGAAAAAGGAGACACTAAAAAAATGTGGAAAACCATAAAAGGATTAATGCAAACTGAAGATAAAAGGATGAAACATGACATTGAATTTCCACATCAGATACAGGGTAGCATACAGAACTGCTTCAACAAATATTTTGTAAACAGCATAACGGAATTACATCAGAGTATACCAATACTGAAGGAAGACAACCGCGTGAGAAATGTTCCCCTAAACCGAGAAAAACTTGTGTTTAAAGAGATTGATGAAACATATCTTTACAGATTCTAAACAGCACCAAATCAAAAGAGAGTCCAGATGGAATAAGCTTTACAGTTTTAAGGGATGCAATGCCAGTGATAGGACCTCATCTACTGAACATAATAAATGAATCGTTAAGAAGTGGAAAATTTCCAAACACATGGAAAACATCTATTGTGATCCCGATTCCGAAAGTTGTTAATACCAGAAAATGTGAAGAATTTAGACCTATAAATATGTTACCAAAATACGAACAGGTACTAGAAATTGTAATAAAGAAACAACTCGTTGAGTATTTGGAAAAACATCATATATTATGTGACGAACAATCAGGATTCCGTAATAATAACTCTTGTGAAGCTGCAATAAACATTGTGATTAATACATGGAAGAAAGAAACAGATAATAAAAAAATCACCATTGCAACATTTTTAGATTTTAAAAGAGCATTTATGACGATAGAAAGGAAAAAACTTTTGGAAAAATTAGAAGATATAGGTCTTTCTGAAGTAGCTCTAAATCTTTTCAAAGAATATCTCCATGAAAGAAAACAGGTAACAATAGTGGAAAGCTCAGAATCAGAACCGATAGAAAACAACCTCGGTGTTCCACAAGGGTCGGTATTAGGTCCAATTCTATTCATTATTTACATTAATGATATAATTAAAACCATAAAACATTGCAAAATTAGATTATTTGCAGACGATACATTAATCTATATTTCATGTGAAGAATACATAGATGCAATCAATAAATTAAATGAAGACCTACAAAATATAGCGAAATGGCTGAAATTAAACAAATTAAAACTGAATGTCAACAAAACAAAATATATGGAAATAGGCAACAAAACGCATAACACAGAGTTAAAATTGACAATTAATGGCGAAAAAATTGAAAAAGTAAATGAAATTAAGTACCTGGGTGTGATATTAGATTCAAAACTAACTTTCGCAGCAAATTTTGAATATGTGCTAAAGAAGGTATCTAAAAAAGTCAATTTTCTTAGAAGATTAAGAAATAAACTAAATGGAAACACTACAGAGCTGATTTATAAAACTATAGTTGCTCCACATTTAGATTATTGCTCTACTATGTTGTATTTGGCCAATGAAGGAAACTTGAACAAGCTAGATGTTATACAGAATAGAGCTATGAGATGTATACTAGGAAAAGGAAAATACGCAAGCATAGATCAAATGAGAGAACAGCTAAATTGGATTTCTATAAAAAAGAGACTATTATTTAATGTGTTAATTTTTGTACATAAAATCATGAACAACCAAATGCCAAAATATTTTAAGGATGAAATTGTTTTTAATAGAGATGTTCATAATTACGAAACCAGAAATGTAAATAGGATTAGATTGCCACTTATGAAAAAAACAAAATCACAGAACTGCCTAATGTACAAAGGACTAAAAATGTATGATGAAATGCCTGAAAGTCTGAAGAATGAAGGAAGAATGAATGTATTTAAAAAGAAATGTTATATTTATTGTAAAAATATGTAAAATTACAAAATGAAATATTATCTTGTTTATATTAGTTTATATTCAAATGTATGAACTAACTCAATAAATAATAAAAATAAAAAAAATAAAAATAAAAAATTATTTCATGATTTACAAAATTTCTACTATTTAATTAATTATTTTTTTATTTTACACACGCCTTCCTCAAATATCTCCAGTTTTGTCGATTATTAGCAGCTCTCACCCATCTTAAGCTAGCAACTCTCAACTGACAAGTTAACCCATCTGATCTATGGGTGACATATTTTTCATTTCCCCAACAAGGATGCCATCTTATAGCCCATCACCCTGCAAATCGTAATGTTGTGTTACTTTATATTGCAAGTAAAGTTTCTAACGGGTCATAAATTTCTACTACGTTACCTGAAATCAATTGATTTGTAAAAAAAAAATACAGTGTGTGGCAAGCCTACGCACGACGGAAGTGAAACTTTTAGTATTCTTCTCTCTCTCTTTTCATTTCATATTATTATTATTCAGAATGCTGTACATTATAGTTTAAAAAAAAAAAATTATTTATAGGCGTGTTGTTAACAAATGAACGTTTAGCTAGATTCCTAATATTGACATATTTATAAGTAGCATGTGATAAAAAAAAATCAAAAATTATAAAAATATGGGATTCGAACCCGGGTCCTGCATAACGAGTGTCGAACGCTCTGCCTCTAGACCACGAGGATAGGTATATCGCGCGACGAGAACCGCGTATAACGTGTACTCCTCAATTGACTTTTAACGTGTAAATTTTCGTTTTCAAACACGGCAAATGAATAATATCACATAACGTCTCGTTAACGCTTTATATAGGGTCGAATAGAAGATATATCGACAGTGTGAAGTGATATCTGTCGTTTTTAAAAATATTTCCGTATATTTGTCCTATATTAATTAATAATGGGTGTGTTTTTTACTAAAAAAACTTGTCACGCACGTCTGCGATAATAATTAGTTGCGTTATCGGCCTTGATTAGTAATTTTAATGATTCAAAATAAAAATAATTAATCAAAATATCGAGCGACTTGTAAGTTATATTTCGACAAAAATATCATATAGGTACCGACCGTTAATTCTAGCCAATTACTCGAGTGAACACCTGCTGGCCTAGAGTCTCGCTAAATGGATTTAGACTCGGGAGACTATCGGTTAAAATTAACAAATTTATGTAATTTAAAAAAAAATATATTTATATAAATGTAGATATTTTCTTATATGTATGCCTGGCAAAGTCGCAGCACGAGAGCATTTTATCACTTTTCCTCGTATTAAAAAAATCACAAAAATAAAAAATAAATAGTTAAAGCGGGGATCGAACCTCGGTTCTTCACGGCGACAATCGGGCGCTCTGCCTCTAGACCACGAAGCTGAGTTTGGAGAGTGACCTAAACTAGGTATATAATATTAGCTAGGCTCCTATAGCGAAATGATCCCCGTTTTTCGTGACGGTCATGAGTCGGTTTTACTCCGGTCCTCGAAAATGCATAACGCGCGTAAAGAAGTTTCACTTCAAAAAATAATTTCCTTGGTTGATGAACTCGTTCATTTTAATTTATTTTTTTCGTAATTACTGTATTTTGAAATGTAAATATTATAAAAATATACTATATTTTTCTTGGACCTAGGAGATACTGTGCTGAGGGGAAGTAGTTTTTGGATAGAGGGTTTTAACGACTTGTATCAGTTAACTCCATGGTTTGGGTAAGGTTTTTATGTTATTTTTAAAATACCATTTTTTATTACATTTTATTTAGCTATAAGATTTTACATTTTATATGTAGTGTATATCTATTCTAAAACTTATATATTAATATTCTATTACCTATGTATTAACATTTGGACATCAGAACAGTGACACATAACCCACGAAAAACTGCAAAACTTTTAGCTTCCATGACATTTAAAATCGTTGCAGATTTTAATACCTTCAAAATAATTATTGTTTGGTGTTGCCGATTAATTCGCCTTAGGAAGCCTAAAATCGTTACAGCTTCTCGTAGTAACGTAAATATAGCCTTGGACTATATTATTAATTCTAACACTTCTAACATATAATCAGGAAACATTTTATTTTTGAACTTATATATTAAAACTAGGGTACGTTGCCACACACTTAAAATATCGAGTTGACGTTGAATATTATTTTTAATCCTTGTACATCTGCCACAGCACAATTTAAACGCCATGCCTCTGTTCCGAATTATGTTCATTCTTTAATCGCTCATAAAAATTAAAAGTATGCAGTAATTCAGGCAGGATGCTATAGTGATGTTTTAGACCAGTTTCCTTGTTTCAATGTCTAATTTTCCCTTTGTCCTACTTAAGAATTTAACTATTTTTGCCTTTGTTTTAGTTAACATTTCAAAGTAAGTGTTAAGTTTTAATTAGTTGTTGATTATAATTTTCAAGTATTTATTTTCTTCTACTTCTTCAATATTTATTATACTCGTATACTAGTCAATTATTTTTCAAATAATTCCTTAAGCCAAGTTTTGGTGAGTTTATTTGATTTATATCCATAATTAACTTGTTTCCGAAGAAAAGCGCGGTATTTTACCTAAGCAGTACTGAACACATAAGCTAGTATGATAAAATAATAGAATATATTCCTAAAAACACTACAATACCCGCACAAATTTTAAAATACAATGGAAACCTTCGGAGTAAAACCTTCATTTTGATATTGAGATAGGACTCTAAGGGTGTGTTATGATTTCAATAACAAAACCTTCCCATTGTTTTCAGAGTAATTAAAATATTTTATGTGAATAGACAAATATTTCCCCCTGGGGATCCTAAATTCCAAAGCTAAGAGACTTCCAAAATAACTTTTAAAAATAAAGAACTATGTTTAAAATACCTCATTGGTACAAAATTAAATATTCTGAATGAGTTCAAATTAAAATAAAACAACGAAAGTCAGATAAATTCATGAAGTTATTAAAATGCGAGAAAAACTAACATTTACAATAAATCATATGATCTCTGACCTTACATGGTATGTTATAATAATATATTGATAATATTGTGTTATTAAATCAGAAAATATTTACTAAGGCTTTACATAAATTTACTCAATCTGTCCAAAATTTTTCATTACTAGGGCCACACCAAGCTAGTCAATTTGTTTCATTACTGTGGCAGTACGAAGCTACTCAATTTGTTTTATTACTAGGGCAACACCAAGCAACTCAATTTGTTTAATTACTATGGCAGTACCAAGCTACTCAATTTGTTTCATTACTATGGCAACACCAAGCTACTCAATTTGTTTTATTACTATGGCAACATCAAGCTACTCAATTTGGTTCATTACTATAGCATCACCAAGCTACTCAATTGATTGATGCAATTTGTTCTTCACATTCGATTTTGATAGTAGTTATAAACAAATAAGTGAAAACATTTTTTTTTATTTAATTATAAATTTTATCTGTTAATTAGATTTTGTTTTATTATGATTTTGCGTCTAAAAAATGGCGATTTTAATACAATATTAATTATCTTCCTTACTAAGCGTTTAATAAAGAAATAAAAACTAAGCATAAAATTGTATAATAATATTATTTTTAATCGTATCCTTCCGTAAAGAACCACAATGTTTTATTTGAGTAAAGTAAACATCGTTTGATGGAAGAAAAAATATCTACTTGGACCATTGTGCTTTTTAAGCTCACTTTCGTTTAATTATTAGCCATCTTTTTATTGCCACCTTTGAACCATTGATTTATATGTAATATTAAAGTGAAGACTGTACAGTATGTATGCTAAATACCTTGATAACTTTAATAACAATAAATCCGCGTGGAAAAAAGATAATATAATGATTTATAAAAGCTTATATCATTCAAATGAATTTAGGGTCAAACAAATAAAGTGGAGTGAATTGAATTGAAAATTTTTCCGATTCATAAAAATAAACTCTGGCGTGAATGCTTTAAAAGTCCAACCAATAAAAAGTAATCCCCAGTGTTGATCGTAATTTTACTAAACGAGATATAAAAATGTCCAATCAGTTTCACTGAAACTGCCCTCGGGTATACCAGTCGAGTGAAGTCGTAAATCATAAATAATATGCCATACCTTTGGGACAGAACTTTCGATAACTACAGCTCTATTTTTTTTATTTTTGGAATGACCTCAAACTGAAATATTTAATTATTGATTTATAATATTAGTAGGAACAGGTTCCGGGGTCTGTCTACAGGGATCTAAGAGGGAACTCAGTATACCTCTAGGAATGCACTGCACTGTGTTTCAAGCTGAGATGAAAGCCATTTTAGCCTGCGCACAGGAGAATATGAGTATCGGGTACAGAAATAAGAACATAAATATATGTTCGGATAGCCAGGCGGCCTTAATGGCACTGGAAAGTAACCGATGCGACTCCAGACTGGTGATGGAATGCAGGACTATCCTTGTAGAACTGGCGACCATCAATAAAGTAACCCTCCTCTGGGTACCAGGACATAAAGGTATTGAGGGCAACGAGCGGGCTGACGAACTAGCAAGGAAAGGGGCGAAAGCACCACTTGCGGGATCCGAGCCGGCCATAGGAGTAGCAGCTTGCCACACCAAACTACATATCAAGAGGTGGGTCAAATACCAACACTGGAAGGAATGGAAGAAGGCACCCGGAATGAGGCAATCTAAAGTACTCATAAACGGACCGGACCCTAACCGAACCAGGCAACTACTCGATATGGACAGAAACTCACTGAGGGAACTGGTAGGACTATTAACGGGACACTGCCATCTCAGGAGACACATGCAACTGTTGGGAGTGGAAAACACCAACATCTGTAGGAAATGTAAAGAGGAGGAAGAGACTCCAATTCACCTATGGTGCCAATGTCCCGCTCTGCTGGGAATAAGGCTCAGATACCTGGGAAGACACAGTGTGGAACCAGAAGACATCGCCACATGTCCAATGACAGCCTTGGTGAACTTCATAAAAGGGACCGGGTTACTGGCAAGGGAATGAGGTAAAATGGGAGATAGTACAATGGGCCTATGGCCTAAGTGCTCGCGGGGAACGTAAGTAAACCGCCTCCGACTTTTAAATAAATATATATATATATATAGCATCTAGGACTTGAACCTGTCATATTTAACTGTATCATAATTCTTATTGAGCTACAAACATTATCTTCATTTTCTTAACGCATATATTATTGGCTGCTATCTTTATGTATGATCGCAAGTCGCAAGATTCATCTCGAACTAAATGCTATCTAGATAGTGTTTTGAATAAATGTATTCTATTTTAATTTTAATGTGCGGCATATATTGACTTTTCTGCAAGTCAAGTATTTTTATTTTTAGAATAACTTAACGAGTAAAACCTCAAATTGTAATATTTAATTATTGATAATAATATTAGCAATTCTCAAACAAAAATTTGAAACATAAAAAAATTGAAAAAGATACGGTCGCATCTAGAATTTGAACCCGTGACCTTAACCCCAATAAAATATGCATGAAAGTGAAGAAAATGTGGGTAGTTCTTATTCGATGTATATAGTTAAATTTAAGACCTTACGAAAAAGGGTCGGATTAGCTCCGTTGGTAGAGCAGCGCCCCGACAAGGGTAAAGTCCTGAGCTCAAGTCTAAATTATGTTTGAGATTCGCTTATATTATTATCAATAACTAACACTATTAGTCACTACTATTTAAAAATGTGAACATAATTATATTTAATGCATTTTGGAAAATAAAACCCCTCACATCAGGTAAGTTTTTTTTTTTCATATCTTCGGATCTACCGGATCTGCCCTGATGATGGACACTGCAACGCTGTCCGAAACGTCGGCTAAAGAAGGAGTTTGGGGTGTTATGCCGCAACACGGCATAACATCACAAAAAAAAAACAAAAAAAAACCCTCACATCAATTTAAAAACAATTTAAAAAGAAATTACTTTTTTGAAACATTTCTTTATAATTTAATTTCGGAAAAGACCTCACAATTAAGCCTTTTTTCAGTCGGCTGGGGTGGCTGAGAAATATTTCTACCTAGAACATTGCTTGAAATGAAGCCAGTTTAGTTGAATTACAGATGAAAAAATAAAGTGTTTTCATATAATGAATTTAAGCTCTTTGTAGTATGCAGACATTTAACCTTTAACTTTAAATCTATAACAGATTACATTCAAATTATATATCTTTCCGACGTTACACAATATCCAAGCTAAGGCTAGACAATGATCTAGAATTACATTTGAAGGATATTTTGAAAGGAATTTATCGCGTTTCAGTAAAGCCATTTGAAATATGAAATAAACTCATGTTTCCTTTCTGACAATGATATAGAATTAGCTAGTCCTTAGAAACATTTTATTATATTAGAGGTTTTCATTCCCTCTATCACAGCAGTAAAATCATTTTTTGGAGGTCTACAAAACGCACCAACAACATTACTGGTATAAAATATGACTAATTTATTAAAAATCTTTTCGTAATCCGGTTAAAAATGGGTGTTCAGGCCCTTGACGAATGAATTGATATGTTTTCTAGTAAACTTTTAGTAAGATACGAATGTATACTCACGATTTTGGAATATATCTAGCACGGACGATTGATAAAGCCCTACATCGGTACGATATTGACTAAATTTGGGATCTATGGTCAGTTAGCAATATTCCTCAGCACGGTCAACGATTGATAAGAAATTC
The DNA here is from genome assembly GCF_061612785.1 of Hesperophylax consimilis. NCBI lineage: Eukaryota > Metazoa > Arthropoda > Insecta > Trichoptera > Limnephilidae > Hesperophylax > Hesperophylax consimilis. The sequence goes on from NC_142841.1 coordinate 31,970,961, forward strand.
CGAAAAAAAAATCCCGCCAAATCTCTTTGGCTGTCGTGAAAGCAAAAATAATTCAATATATACTAGTACCTCAATAAACAATATTGTATGTAAAGTTGGTTGTTTACAGGTGGAAAAGAATATAATAAGTGGTAATTTTTGCATTTTGTCATTATATTTATCAGAAAAAGTTCAGCTTCATGAACAAGTTTTCCGATATATTCTGAATGGTCTAATAATTTATTAGGAAATGGATTAGAATCAGGTTTTTCATAGAATTTTAAGAAATCAGCATTACTCTTTTTTTTTCAAAAAAAAAAAATATATATTAAAAAAAAACAATAATAATAATAAAATTAATATTTGACAAGTTCTAGTATTTTCACCAAAAAATGTAGACAATTTGTCTCGACGCCATCTAGTGAGAGAGTTAGCACTTACAATGCCTTTCTCATATAAAATAAAGTTGGTTGTTTCAGGTGAAAAAATGTAACAAGCAGTAATTGTTGAATGAAACACTAGTATATATTGAATTATTTCGCGCATAAGAGATAAGCCGCCATAGCTCTGTGGTCAGAGCTGTCAACCGGAAATCGAAAGGACATGGGTTCAAGTCCCGTTAGCGTCATGTATCTTTTATCAGGAGATTTTTCAATGTGGATGAGTGTTTCAGGCTAATAATTATTGCTCATAAAAAAATAATTGTTACTCATTTTTCTCCGTGTATGAACATAATTAAATATGGATATATTTATACATGTGGTGCTTTCTTACATATTAAAACTAAGTGGGTTTCAAAAGTTTCGTGTACAAGTGAATGTACTACACCGTATGAAACTTCAATATTCTAAACCATATCGCTTGAAAACAATAGCATCATAGAAGAAAGAGCCGCTAGGTAGACTGGATTTCCGGATTAAGTAGTAGATAGGAGAAGTACGGTACTAATTTCAACATAGATAGATTTCTACATTCTCTCTATTACTAGTACTTTCGTAGCTATGAAAGTTTAACTAGTTTCTCATTAGGACGTCTGAGATTGGGCCAATTAATTAGTAGAACGCCGATGGGTCTCTGGAGAACATGCGAGCATTCTGATATGATCATTATTATTATAATTTCTTTGCCAATTTCACATCAATGCTTAGAAAAATGTATGAAAAACCAGCATCTTTTAGGATTTCAACTAATATATTTCTGTTTTGTGCTCCGGCCGTCAACAGGTTAATTGTCCTGCGAAGTATCGGATTATGCTAGATTATTCCGATCCACTCAATAGATAAATAATAATAATAATAATATTTGGATGAGTTTTATAGCGTCGTTTTTGTGCAAAATCACCTCAAAGGCGCTGTAAATACGTAATACATTTCTACAATGATCTATGTTATTACTAACTGTATATGAAGATAATATACAGTACAATACTTACCTGGTAGGTCACATGAGAATAACACTTACCTAATTGTTTATTAGAGAAATTTAGATACAGGATTTATGACATAATTGGATTTAACTGGACTTTCTATCAGGAATGGTATATTTAATTTAAGGGTATGACAGCATAAAAAGGTAAGTTCTTAGTTTGGACCTGAGTTCTGTTGGACTTGTTATGGATCTTAGTTCCGGAGAGAGTTAATTCCATCACCAAACTTAGTATTTGGCTTGCGCTTAGGTTCCATCAGTCTGCCTACAGCTGCTGATGTTGCTGATCTAAGAGTTGACTGCCTCAGACCAGTGTTTTCCGGGACGCATACTGAGCGACGGACTACGGACGAGCCTTACTGCTGCATTAAACACTGATTTAAGTTTGTCAATTTTTTTATTTTGGAAGGCTAGCATAAATGCCGTTGCAGTAATCGAGACGTGAGACTACGTAAGAGTTGATAAGCAGTTTTGTTGTTTCTGTAGGAAAATTTCTTCGGACAGACTTGAGTTGTCTTAGGTGAAAAAAACCGGTGCTTATTGTCCTCTATTTATTAGACTTTTAAACGAAAATTATATCTTGAAGTGTGATCCATAGATCTGAAAGTAAATTCATTTTGTGAAATTTCAAATTCAAAATTAATTTTTGTGTCGCCAAATTTACATAAAACCTTTCGTATAGTAATTTTTAGAAAACAAAGATTTTATTACGTATTCGTAATCAGCATTTTCTTCGTAACTTGCCATAGTTACTATATAAATACATAGATCAATTTTTTGCCAGTATTTTGGATCTCTTTTATGTCAGTTTTAATATTCTCCTGTTGAAGGAAGGGAACTTTTGAAACCGGTAGAGATGTTAAGAGGGGTTTAAAACAAGTTCTTGTGTTTTAAAGATTTTATTGACTGAGTATAGCGACATCCTGTTTTAACTCGTCTGTAAATGTGTGTGTTGGTCATTTTGGCTTCAAGATGGTGGCCATATTGTATACTTCCTTATTATTTCGCCAGAGTAAGGTTAGAGATTAAGGTTCTCACATTACGTATTTAAGAAGATTAGCTCATCTAGGGATTTGAGTGTTGATTGGCTAGAAAGTCGCAAAGTAGACAGAAGCCCATTTTCCAAGTGGCATCGAACGACTCAAATTGCATCCACAATGATTTATTTTTAAGCCGTTGTTAATTATTACGTGAATTTATTTATTGCATCTGACTGTACATAAAAATCACTAGGACTGAGCCTGTATCGAGGTTAACAAATTACATTCGAGTGAAGAAAACATATATACAAACATAAAGTAATATTACATACAAACACAAGATATTTCAAAAAGAAAGAAAATATATGTATTTAATGAGTTACCAGATGGGTAATTTGACAGTAACAATATTTAAACCGTAACTACTTATTGATCATTATTCTCAAGAAGAAACTATTAGATAATAAAGACAGCTAGGGTGACATTCAGTTTTTAGCAAATGGTACTTATTATTTAAGAAATGAAAATCTTATTATAAAATATTATTATTCAAGAAATGACAAGGTTTAAAAAATATTAAGATATTAAAATATTATTATGTCAATACAAACATCTTAACTAGCCACACTACTTAATATTAAAAAACAATTGATCTGTACAAAAAAAATTCTAAGATTGTTATCATTCAAACTTGGACTAAATCCCGTACTCCAATCTTACGAGGAACAACTCCAATACTTTAACTTTACGACCCTGGATAAAAGAAGACAATTTATTGACTTAATATCTCTACACAGAATTATTCATGACAAGCTTGAAACAACTCATTGTCTGAGCAATATTCTTATTTATGTTACTAATAGACGTAATCTAAGGAGTCTGAATATATTCCATCTAGAATTATTTAAGAACAATATTGCATAATTCAATCCACTGTCTTGAATGTGTCGTCTGTACAATTCTATTGAATGTAACTACATTGAAATTTAAAAAGCAAATTAGCAATAGATTGTGTATGTTTGTTTGTTTTTTTTTTAATTACTCGATTTGTTTTCTGTTTTTTGTTTTTTTTGTTTTTGTTTTTTGGATCATATATATTGATCTGTATATATTTTTATATCTCTTTTTATTGCTTTTGTTCATGTTTTGCTGTTTATAGTGTACAATGATATATAGTGTACAATGATACTTAAACTGTGCACGATGTGAACTTTTTTAAGTGGACTGTTGACATCCACACTTTTTTCAGCGCTTATCTAATGACTTTTTCATGTTAATAGTCTGTAAATATTCATAAACAACAAGTAAATAAATTAACTGTTTTAATTTAACTAAGGGATCGGTAGACTTAATATAATTTAGAAGAATATTAAACATAAGTGGTGCCTGATATGAATAGTTTTTTGACCAAAAGACGTCTCAGTATGTACCGCCACAAAGTTCAATGTAGAGCCAATTCTAGTTGCACGCGTTTGTTGTGTTCTTTCAGCAAATTTAACATTGATAAAAAATCGACAAAGTATTTGAGTGATATAAAATGTTTAATCCACATAAGATTACATTCCTTATGAAGTAGGTTGGATGGATAACAGAATATTTTTTGTACATAACTTAAAGGATCATTTTTTTTTTTTCAGAAAAAGGGGAAAAATCCCAGGAATATTTGCAGTGTTACTCATGCATTAATGATGTAGAAACGAGATTATTTTTTAGCTTCTTGTACATATTCCCTTTGAAGCAAACTATCATGACAAGGGTATGGCAGGGAAGGTTTTGACAATAATTGCATTTATACAAAGGTTCGCACATGATGGTAAGGTAATCTCAGTATCGCTTTGGTGAAAGACCATTATTCGGAAACGAAACGTTGCTTGAAATGGCTTTAGCCGTATTTGGTGACCATAGGTGAATAGCCATGTACTTCTCCACCTTCCTTTTTCCCATTTCTTCTTGCCGTAGAGTCTGCAACGGCATTTATGCCAGCCTTCCAAAATATCAAATTGACAAACTTCAATCAGTGTTTAATGCAGCAGCGCGGCTCATAACCGGGGTTTCAAAATATTCACACATTTCAGAACACCTTCGTTACCTTCACTGGCTCAAGTGCCCTGAAAGAATACAGTATAAACTATGCTGGATGGTGTTTAAATCCATCAATGAAATGGCCCCACCCTACATCTCTGAACTATTGTCCCGGAAAACACTGGTCTGAGGCAATCAACTCTTAGATCAGCAACATCATCAGCTGTAGGCAGACTGATAGAACCTAAGCGCAATCCAATACTAAATTTCGTGATCGCGCTTTCAGAGTATCTAGGCCGAAGGCTTGGAATAAACTCCCTCCGGAACTAAGATCCATAACAAGTCCAACAGAATTCAGGTCTAAACAAAAACTTACCTTTTTAACCTGTCGTAACCTTAAATTAAATATACCATTCCTGAGAGAAAGTCCAGTTATATTCAATTTTCCAACAATGTCCTAAATCTTGTATTTAAATTTCGCTAATAAACAATTAAATAATGTTAATTAAGTGTTAATCTCAAGTGACCAACCAGGTAAGTATTGTACTATATATTATCTCCATAAATAGTTAGTAATAACATAGATCACTGTAGAAATGTATTATAAATTTGTAGAGCGTCAAGGGCATGATTTTGCATAAAAACGGCGCTTTACAAGTCATCCAATTATTATTATTATTTTGATAGCTTTGAAATAATATTAGCTTTTTCGAATACAAATTCCATTATACACACAGTTCCTCTCGATGAATTTGAACGCTTGGGGTTAATAATAAAATATTTCTCGTGAAAAATGAATAAAACTGTTCCTGAAAAAATTTCGTCATACAATTAATTGGTTTCATTTTAATACTCTTACCGAAAAAAACGAGATTTTCCGTCGGTTTAGGTACTAAAATAGCATTGTGTTTTAAAACACTCCTTCGTTATTAGTTCTACTTTAGAACATTAAGCAATTTTTGTATGTGAATAATAAACCAGACTTGTTGCGTTATTACCAGTCAAGAATTGTATGAACTCCCTTCTTCCTATTTGAATTTCAACTTTGTCGGTACTAGGAATAATTGGCACGTGAGCACCTTTATCAACAAGTTATGTGAGGTGGTCACAGTGAAACTCTAGAAAATGAACTGTACACGAGTTTTGGGTTTAGCTTAAAACTTTAACGGCCCTTTAATTCACATAAATATTAACAAATAAATAAATATAAACGATACGTTATTGCTTAAATTCTACGATCAAATAGAAAACTATCCATCATCAGCAGTTTGGACGAAATCTTTGAATTTTATGACTGGGACTAAGGTTATTAAGATTTTGAATATTACATCAAAAACATCATACTTTACCTCATCAAATACCGAACCTTACTTGACAATGTCCAAACTTCTCGTGATACTAGATACGAAAGGCATAATCTCTTACTTATCTCCATTGCTAAAACAACGTTTGCCTGAAAAATGTACGTTACTTTGCAACGAAGATAAACAATTCACTTCCACTGGCCATTAGATAGAGCTCAAATTACGCAAAATATAAACAATTGTGTATCACAACTTGGATCACTAGTCAGGATAGATCAATCATTAACGACTTTATTTAACCTCCTTATTACCAATGGGTAATAATTTAATAAATAACATATCAAATACAAACGTGTTATAATATTCGTTCACCACAATACAACATGGTGTCAGGTGTGTCTTAATAAATATATTGTGAGTGAAGTCAAGTCAAGTCACATCAAGAGTCAATAATTTGTATCCAAAACAAATTGTCAAGATAGATAGTGAAAGTTCAGATTTATGCACTTTCCAAACACCTTTCGGCAGGTATCAATTTTTAAGACTTCCGTATGGAATTAATTCAGCTCCCGAATTCTTCTCTAGAATAATGACGGAAATATTTGCTGATCTAGAAGGGGTGATAGTTTTCGTTGACGATATTTTAGTATGGGGAGAGAATCTTGAATCTCATGAAAGGAGATTAGAAAATGTTTTTAAAAGAGCCAGAGAAGTAAATTTAAAATTCAATCTAAATAAATGTCACTTTGGCTTACAGGAAGTTACTTTTCTAGGTCATATCTTTAGCAGTCAAGGGATCAGGCCAGATGAGTCAAAGATTAGAGCTATTCGAGAATTACCTACTCCCACTTGTAAGAAAGACTTACAACGGTTTTTAGGTATGATTAATTACTTGGGATCTTTTATAAAAGATTTGTCAAAAGAAACAGAACTTTTAAGGACTTTGCTAAAGAAAGACGTCAGCTGGCAATGGGATGCCAATCACGATCAGTCCTTTGTCAATTTAAAGAAAATTATAAGTTCATCTCCAGTACTTATTAATTTTGACATTAAAAAACCGTTAAAATTATCAGTAGATTCTTCGCAGAGCGCAGTGGGCGCAGTTATTTTGCAGGAAAGTAGACCGATTGCTTATGCGTCAAAAACACTAACGTCCAGTCAGCAAAATTATGCACAGATAGAGAAGGAATTATATGCAATTTTATTCGGTTGTCAAAAATTCCATCAGTATATTTATGGCCACGTAGTAAATGTTGAAACAGATCATAAACCACTAGTCACACTTTTTAAGAAATCACTTTCTGAAGTTCCCGCAAGGTTACAACGAATGATGATGTCTCTACAATGCTACCATTTAGACGTCAGATATGTACCTGGTAAATTTATGTATATTGCCGATACGTTATCTAGAGCGCCGTTACCTGATACAGAAATAACAGATGCGGAAAAAGAAATTGACATACATATCAATTTACTGATGTCAAGTCTGGCAGTTTCAGAAGAAAAACTGAAATTAATCACTGAGGCGACGAAACAAGATCAGTCTTTATTAACTTTAATGAAATATTATAAAACCGGTTGGCCGTCAAATAAAAATGTAATTGAACCCTGCGTTAAACCATACTGGAATTTTCAAGCAGAAATTCATGTTGTCAATGATCTGGTATTTAAGGGACCTAGTTTAATTATACCGTCAATTTTACGTCCTGAAATTTTAAAAGATGTACATAAAGGTCACTTAGGTATGTCAAAAGCAAAAAGTCTAGTCAGAAATATGATTTTTTGGCCGAATATTAACTCTGATATTAAAAACATTGTCGATCAATGTCAGATTTGTACTAAATTTAAACCTAATAACCCGTCACAGCCTCTTTTGCCCCATGGTATCACTAATTTTCCCTGGGAAAAGGTAGGTGTAGATTTAATGCATTTCAACAACTCAAATTATCTCATTGTTACTGATTATTATTCAAAATACATCGAAAATTCAATGTTACACAATTATAACGCGGAAACTGTAGTCACACACTTAAAATCTATATTTTCACGTCATGGGATACCGTTAACGCTTGTTAGTGATAATGGACCACCATTTCAATCAGCCATTTTTAAAAACTTTTTATATGAGTGGGATATTGAACATATCACCACTAGTCCAAACTATCCTCAGTCAAATGGTCAAGCTGAGAGTTCAGTAAAAATAGTAAAGAATATTTTAAGAAAATGCCTTGAATCCAAAACTGATCCGTATCTTGCTATGTTACATTACAGAAATAGTCCAAAAAATAATTTTCCATCCCCTGCAAGCCTCTTAATGTCACGTCAACTTAGATGTAATTTACCCGTAACATCCAGTCAACTTAGACCAAAAGTCGTGCGATTTAAAGAATATGAAGATAAATTTAAGGGTCGTCAAAACAAAATGAAAAAATATTTTGACAAAAAGGTTCGGAACTTGTCTGAGTTGAAGATAGGCGATAAAGTAGTTTTTAAAAAAGATGTGTCAAGTTCATGGTCACCAGCTACTGTAGTAGAAATTGTTAAAGGATGCCCAAGGTCATATATTGTTGAAACTCCCGATGGTTCAAGATATCGCAGGAATAGGAAACACTTAAATTTAGACAGATCACGTCAGGAATCATCATCACCGCTGAATGGAAATAGTTCATCGGAGAAAGGTGTACGTTTTGACAATGATTTTCATTCCATCCCGTTCTATCCAGGTCCTACAACTTCTGATGAGCTGACAAACAATGAGGCAAGCATTCGAACTCGTTCGGGCAGAATTGTTAATAAACCTGATAGATATAATCCATCTGATTATAATTAAATTTGGTAATTGTATTTCACTTACAGTTTATTACTATGTCATGAATTATGTTTATTTGAAAAGAAAAATTTATATTTGTAATGTTCATCTTGTCTTGACTTGTTTTTCTTTATTAGGAAAAGAGGGATGTTGGTGTTATCAGTATAATGTTATCTATGGCCATTTCCTAATATATTGTCTGTGCTACACAAACCCTAGCTGTCACCACTTGTCAACAGATCGCCAGCTGGGCTGGTTTAATAAATAACATATCAAATACAAACGTGTTATAATATTCGTTCACCACAATACAACACTATGTTGATTGTTCTTTTTTCAATATTGTGTTGTAAACTTTAAGGTGTTATCTTGTAAAATTGTTTTGTTATCTGTACCTGATATCATCTCAACGCGGATTTCATAGCGATACATGCCCGGTTCATAACCCATTTAGAAATGTTTAAATAAATATGAATACGTAGTAAAAAATGCTAGTTAAGCACGATTTTTATAACAAAATTCACATAGACATGAAGGTTAATTTATTCACACTTAACTAGCGTGCTTTTTACCAGCTTTCTTTCCCAAAGACTGATAAAATCAACTTGATTATGCCAACATTTCTTCTACACACTCATACTGCTTTCACAAATTTCTTCCCACATTTCGAGAATTCGTAACAAGATAAAATTGAATGCTGTTTGTTCATTTCAGCTTATCAAAAAGTACATTCTCAAAATAAAGCATGGAGTTACCGATATGATTTGATATTTTCACTTCCGAAAGTATAATATTTATTTATTTTTGGAGTATTATGCCGTGTTGCGTTGCTCGGACAGCATTACAGTGTGTGACGGATGTGTGAGATGACACATCTGCCCGAATGATAGACATTGTAATGGTGTCCGAAACATTGGATAAAAAAAAGTAGCGCAATACGGCATAATACCCCAAGAATAAATCACTATAACATGGAGTTACTACTTACCAAATTAATCCTCAGTTAATTAAATTCTTCAAAATTACTTTCCCTTATTCAATATACACAAAATTAAAAAATGGTTTCCCTCATAGTAAAACATCTCCATCGACATTATAATTATTTACAATTTTCGATCAAAATTTCGATTTAACCTTCTTGCCCGTGACAACTTTTTATTCTGAACTTAAAGATATTTTACGACTTTTGTAAAATATGGTTTCCGCAAAACATAATTAGATAATTTCACATAAAAAAACGTAATGTAAATTTTGACCGCTTTAGACAGATTTATTTCCCCATAACCGTACCATTCAAAGTGGTTTATAATTGAATGGTTTTTGTTCACCTAAGTGCTTACATAACAAATTATTTTTCGGGTAAATTTAATATTAATAAATTTGCAATACTATTGTAATCGTTATATATGATATTACGTATCTTTTAGGTTTCTTGATTATGTCTTATTATTGTGTTTAATTTCCTCCAGTTGTTTAATAGCGTTTCTAAAAAGTATGTTTCCCAACGATTTAATATCTTTGTTTGTTTTACTGGTGTTATGTTTTGCTTAAATTCTTCAGTTTCGGATCCTTAAATGACCATAGGCATAACGCAAGCCCCCCGAAAAGCCTCCTTTTCGAGGATTTGTGCAGGTTGCAGCAAAAGAGATCGAAGGGCTATTTAAAAAAAGGTGCACTTATGAAATAAATAAAAACTTATTTTATTCAGTAAAACATGCCGTTAAGTCTTAAAGATGACATCAGAAATTTGATAGCTCCCAGGAGATACAATGAACGAAATACGAAATACATTGATGACGGTGATTTCTGAAGTTTTCGGACGCATTTTGGCACGGAGGCATCGCGAAGGCTGCATCAGGAAGAAGTCGCAAATTGCAGCCTACTGGATGGTTACGAAAGAGCGGCCATTTTCCAGAAACGTGCGGATGGCGAAGCTTCAGTGTTGTTCAGACCAAACCATGGTAACGATTGAAAACGGCACGACCCTCTCAACACAGTGAGATCCTCCTAGATTCTTATCCCCACCACACGGGATGTCCTAGCCTTTCAAAACTGCACTGTCTTTTTTGTTGCACCCTGTATTAGGGCGATTTAAAAACGAGCAAGTGGCAGAAAGCTAAGCTTCTTGGCTTTGGCTAAGGATGGGGGTTATTTCACACGTAAAATCCATTTTGTAATATTTGGTGAATTTGTACCACTTTTCAGAGAGATAGACGCTCGATACGTTAGTGTCACTGTGGTGAGATACCAACATTCAGAATCTAATCGCTAATTGAATATTGACTTCAACTATGCGTAGGTTATCTGGTAAAATCTACTAAAAGACGCAACAGAAAATCCTCACAAGTGATATTTAGTATTTTGTTTATCTCCTAGTGCGGCTAGTAAAATTGATTATCTGCTCAAAAATGAGTTTTTTTATTGAAAAAGTTTATTTCCCAATTTTTTTCTGGCACACCAGATACGATCACAACACACTTATTTATCTATGTGTTACTTCTTTATGTTTATCTATTAAGTGTTATAACAAAATAATAATGCATTCAGCATTAATGCCCCAGCGAGAGATCTTACAAGACTTCATCGTTCTAGTATGTTCTCTCTTTTTCGTTTTCAAAGAGAAAGACGCGTGAAAAGGAAAATCTACTTTTTCACTTCCACAGTTCAGTTGAAATAGGTATGGGCTGTAGGTATCTTAATCGAAAATCATTTACCCAAGCACTTACCGCTAAAGTCACTGCTAGTAGCTTGTTCTCGATGGAGGTGGAGGGATGATGGTCTAATAGGGTGGCCAAGGTAAACACTCTTCAGGACACACAAGTGTGTCAGAGGCGTAAAGTAGGTCACTGAAACCCAGGTAGACCAAACACTTACTAGTCTTGCCCTTACCATGTCAGACAAGCTGATAGTGCAAGGTTAAACATGACTGTTCCTGGGAAAAGTCATACAAACCTTAGCGGATACTTTGTCCAACACTAAACATAAGGTAGCTGACAATGTTGATCGTACTATTTTTTTGGCATTAAATCCTTAAGCTAAAATGGTTCGCCGTGCCTGCAGTCCAGATTTTATCCCGACTGTTTTTTTTATAATTATTTTTACATTTGACGAAAAAATGCCATTGGAAAGATTTAACGACGATGACGTGAAAACCGTTGTAAGGGTCCATTTTTACAGCAAAATATATGAAAATTATTTGACCAGTTTTAAGATATTGCACCGGCGATGTGCGAAATGCTTTAACGTTCAACGAGATTAACACGTAGCTCCGGTGGTGGATCAGATATTGCCACAATTTGATTTAAAAATGAATGTAACCGGACAAGGTTCAAGTGAGTTGCTGATATAATTGTGTATAAAAATGCGCACCATCGCCAGTTGAATTTGACCAGCTGTTGAAACAATGTTTCATTTTTTAATGCAATCGGAATACTTGTTTTTTTAAACTTATGGGAAATATACGAGGAATTTAGGAAGGTTTTTCATTATTTTAAATTTAGTTATCCAGTTTGCAATAACTGTGCAAGCAAGAAGAGATTTTGTTCGATAGTGTACCCAAAAATGTATTTAATAGTCTTAAATGCCCCTCCCAATAATAATTAATAATTCTCCCGGTAAAAATTTAGCTTAATTCTAAAATGTGTTTTTAAGTTTAAGAAGATCTAAAAAATGGTATCAAATGATACAAATAAATGATGTTCTGTGCAGTTCCCCAATTGATCTGACCCCTTCTCTTGAGGAAAATTATAGCGTAGTGTTTCACCTCTACTTATAATCTGAATAGGCCACCCCAAATAAGCGTTGATGCGTGTAACGTAATCTGTTTTAGGCTTTAGGCAGATTCACCGACCACAATTCACCGCGTGGAAATTTCAACTTCCACAATTCACTGCGGAATATTCACCGCAGGAACATTTTATTCTAACTGCGTTTTTTGTACTGAAATAAATTAAAAGATAAAAGCCAACTATCAAAGGAAATAAATAGAAAAACAGTTAGCCTAGGTTTTATGGAAGGTTAGGTTAGATTAACACGTTACCATTAATGTAGTGCAAACAGTTCATGGCACCATTCTAACATTTTACTTTATACATTAATTGTGGTCGGTGAACTTTCACCCCGGTGAATTGTGGTCAGTGAATCTGCCTAAAGACTAAGACAGATTACGCTTTACTCATCAACGCTTATTTGGGTGTGGCCTATTCAGATTATATGTTGAGGTGAAACACTACGCTATATTTTTCCTGAAGAGAAGGGATCAGATCAATTGGGGAACTGCGCAGAATATAATTTATTTGTATGGGATCTATCACTTTGACAGATGACAGCCGTGTGATCACGGCGTTCCGTAATCTGACGGCAGGATAGGGGGGTATCATCGTCCCCACACCCACACTTATAACACATCAGGTGTGACAGGTCTGTATGGGATTGTATGGCGAGCAATATGGAGTTATAAAAACGCTTTGATGCGTATAGCGTAATCTGTCGCCCCCATGAACCGAAAAAACGTTGTCAAATATAAATAATAGTTTTAGTATACAGAAGACCGTTGTTTAGACTTGTGTTAAATTGGACCTGTCGATCTGTTTTTAATAGTTTGCAGATGAGATTAGGCATCCACCCTTATATGTAAGCTTCAATCAAAACATTAAGAACCTAATATGATTTGTCAGGTTTTCTTCATAAATTAGTACCGATAGTAATGTTGTTTTCACCTGGCTATTGCTGAATAGCCCTGTTATTTTATTTGTTTCACCAACTCTGATTTGAGCTATTGTTTCAAAGCAATTCGCGGTAATACATACAACGTTCATATTTACGAATAGCTCATGCAATACTCATTCGCAATGTTTCAGTTCAACACGTAATCACCCTAACGGTTTAGTGTTTCATGAAAAAACGCTGTGAAATTCATTTTTCGCATTTTCATTTGGCAGGTAAATTCGTTTTTCTCGTAATTTATTCACGTGTTACATTACACCTGTATATCCGCAAACAAAAGGTCTACCCCGCTAAACCAATGAAATGTTTTGTATCGGATGAGGCTTCTATTCGTAATTCATAAGAGATTTAACGGAATTTTTCACATTAGCATGAATTTGAGATCTATATAATGCTACATAAAACATGTAAAGAATATGAATATTAAATGTAATTAAATGAACCACGAAAATTGTTTTGACAAAGGAAATAATTCGGAAACCAGAAAGACGGCCTCCGTGGTACAGGAGTAAAGCGCTCGATTACGAATCCGGATCTCATGGGTTCTAATATAATTAGTGTTGTTCAAAAATCAATTTATTCAATATAATATTATAGTATATATTCGGCATGTTCAAGAGTGGAAGAAACTGTCAGGAAGACTCTGATTGAAGACTACCTTTCATAATTGAAACGTTTCTTGAAATGGCTTTAGCCGTGTTTACTGACCAGATTAGAACAGTCAGGTACATCCTCACCTTCCTCCCCATCTCCTTTCTCTCCCCACTACCTTCAGCCTCTCAACATATCCCAATTGGAGGATGCCATAATCTCACTAGTTCCAGACAGTTGGAACCCTTTTGCGGAACTCACATAAAAAGTTTTTTTAATTTTAAATTGCGTGTGTGAAAATTATATATTTTTTTTTTAATTTAAAATTCTGGAATATAGTAATTTTTTTAATGCAATACCAACCTTTAGTAAATTATATCGACGCAAGAAACCTTTTAAACTTTGATAAACTTGTCTGACTCACGTTGAGCCCGTTTACCAAATGAACCTTGTACCGCTAAGCCACAAAAACATAAATGAACCTTTGTTATACGACTTCGTTATTAAACTGTGAATTATACACCCTGTTCATTAGCAGCATCACCGACTAATAAAATCATCTCGGAGATTAAACACGTTTTTTCATTAATTATTAATTCATTCAGACTCATTTGAAAATGTTAATTATTCATTGTATATACCCTTAAGCCCTTTCAGGGCCCTCGGGAAAAGCTTGCCCACACAGACTAATTTCTGTTAAAAACTGACAACGGAATACACTTTAAATCTTATAAATTATAACTAAGCTATTATGAAGATTTGACTCTCTGGGGAATGTCTTAAGACGAGGCAATAATTATTCTGCCACAAAGAAAATAGTGTATGCAGTGGCAGTTCGTGGAATAAATCATTTGAAATTCAACATTAATTTGAAAAAGGAAAGAAAATCGCCTTTTTGTGAGCAGCTTGTCTTCTTCATCTAATATATGTGGTCATTTTAAAAGACTGCAGGTCTAGAAGACCTGCAGTCGGTGCACTTCGATGATGATAAGCACAACTATTTGTGTATGAAGTTTAATAATAATCGTAAAAAAAATCAATAAAAACCTATTAGAATAGCAACTTGAAACAATAATCCTATACATACATCCACTATGTGTGCATGTTATATTTCATAAAGTAATTTTTAATACGATAATAGCAGTTTATAGGAAATCGGTGGGTTTTAGGAAATTTTTAGGTGCTCTAAAATACCAAATAATTTTTGACAAACAGAAAGTGTCTAGTCTAGAGCCCATATAAAGGGTTATCCAATAAGAGGTGTTATTTTGAATATCCCGCTATTTCGGTAGATATTACTTTTGAAGCTGTCATTTTTTGACATTTGACAAATAGAAACGACGCCATTAATAAAAATGGAACGATACACGCTTCAACAGCGCATTGAAATTATTAAAATTCACTATAAAAATGGTAAAAATTTGGCAGAGACGGTTCGTAAAACTCGAACATTTTTGGGTCGTCGTGAAGCACCTTGTCGGACCGCAATACAGAAATTGGTGGAAAAATTTGAGCTGTTGGGACAATTTAGTGATGTGAACAATAAAACCCGTGCCCGTTGCTCAAGAACAGCCGAGAATATTGTTGTGTAGCCGAAAGTTTTGAAGAAAACCCAGGTTTGTCCATTCCTCGTAGTTCTTTGGAATTAGGCATTCCACAAACGTCATTACACCGTATTTTGCACAAAGATTTGTATCTTAAAGCTTATAAAGTTCAGTTAACACAAGAACTCAAGGCGGCCGATCATCAACAACGTCGTGTCTTTGCTGATTGGGTCCTTGAAATGCGTGAAAATAATTAGGAATTCCATCGAAAAATCATCTTGAGTGATGAGGCCCATTTCCACCTCGGTGGCTTCGTCAACAAGCAAAATTGTAGCATTTGGGGCTCGGAAAACCGAAGAATTATTGTTGAAAAGCCTCTCTATCCTCAACGTGTGCGGTTTATGGTCCGGCGGAGTCATTGGGCCTTACTTTTTATAAAATGAGGCTGGAGCAACAGTTACGGTGAATGAATTGCGCTATCGAGAGATGATTAATGATTTTTTATGGCCGGAATTGAATGGTATTGATTTAAACAACGTTAACTTTCAACATGACGGCACTACGTGCCACACAAGCAACGAAACCATTGATCTTTTACGGGAAAAATATCAAAATAACACCTCTTATTGGAAAACCCTGTATATATAATATTTCATCGGGTGTGGTGTGTTTAGGATGCGCCTGCCCAACAACTGCGAATATTTCCAGATCGGGAGAGGCTGGTTTGGGAGACCCTTTGACCTGGTCTCTCGACCCATTGCCCATTTGTCACTCCTGGACACACTGAGCCCTAGATTAATACCCACTCCTCATAGCTGTTTCCTTTCCAGAACTTTCTTATTCGCATCCCTAAAGAAGACATAGGTCTTATTTTCAAAGTAAATTATTTTCCTGTGTGGGGTTAATGTAAAAAAAATAACAACAGTTAATTCAAAATCTATGTAATTTATAGAATGGACCGAGCGAGGGGAAATAATAATTATTTTAAATGTTTGTTTTGTAAACAGCATAAAAAAAAGAAATTTATTAGGTAACTTTTTTTTAATTTTTATCAAAAAAAAACAACATCAACATTTTTCGTAAAGTTTTTCATGAATAATTCATCCCCAAAGTTTTGGACAGATCGATTTTAATATTTTTTTTTATCTTTTTAGCATCATTAAATGTTTGGCTGTTATTTAAAAGCTGTTAACTTTGAAGTTTATTGTTTTCCAATGAAAGAATATTTTATCTAAACAAGGTTTATTCGAAAACATAGAGGCTTGTAAATGTAGGGAACATAAAAGTTGGCAAACTAACATCACAAAGCAATCGTACTTCAAGCCATTTAGATCTCCTTTGTTGTTTGTTAACTTTCGGTGTAAATCTCCTTTGCTTCCAACACAGTCAACATTCTAACAATGGCGCCCCCTCAAATAAGGTTCTTCGTTTTCTTTAACTTTATATAACTTAAATCTATTACATAGACATGGGATAGGTAAAGTAGAGTGATGTCATCGTTCTAGTATCTTCTGCTTTTTCGTTTTCATACAAGACGTCCGAGAAGAAAAACTTTTATATTAGGATTTTACGATGATCATCGGTGACTTCACGTACGGCCTCTCAACTATTTTATTCCTATAGTGTACCTAAAATCTTTCATTTAGGACGGCAACAAAAAAATTAGAACAAAAACTACGTAAATACCTAAATACATATTTCTTTATTACGCGGCCTCGCTCTTTTTTTCAGAAACAAACAAACGATAAATTTGGAATAAACAATATGACATCTTGTCGTATTTTGATTGATGGAAATTATGGACAAAAAAAACACTATCTTTTGTTGTTTTAAATTCTAGTTTTTATTTCATATTTTGAAGACTTCATTTCGGTTCAAAAACCCTCCGAAATTACATTTTTGTGTTAATTCACAATGTGAAAGATTAATTTTACTTTTATTTAATTGTAATTTCTTGATTATAACATGTAGTTTTGTAAACGGTGTACCAATAAATAATCCACTCACGGCGGATCTAACGTCCAAAACGTGTGTTCTTTATTTTCTGTTATTTAATAAATCAAAATCAAAAGTAGATTCTTAAATACCAACCTACTAATTATTATAATCATTGTATTTCATGTAACATTTTCATAATTTAAAATAAGGAATTATACAATGTGTTCAAAGAAACGTCACTATTCTTTTTTCAAATTTTCTTCGAGCTGGGGGCCTACTCTGTATCTTTCGGGTTAATAAACCAGTAAATTCGTAGTTTAACCTTTCCTTGCCGGTGCTGTCTGTTTATTTTTCAAGTACTTATTTACTGACAGTCGGTGAAGTATATTCCTTGTTACCTAAATTCGCTGATAGAAGGCTCAGGAGGGGGTCATTTTTCTTGCTTGTGTCAGTTGGCCTTTTATATAAATGCATGTTTTTGTTATTGCGAGTCATTCTTAACCAAATTTAATAAAACAGCAGGGTCTGTGATAATCTGGGGGAATCTATTTAAACCGGGTAGTAAATATATTAAAATGTGCAAAGTGAATGTATTGTAACATTTTATAAAATAAACCAGTGTCTTCAAACAACAAATATTCTTACTGAAAGGGACCCTACAAATTTAACACTGTCAACTGAATGAACATCGTCTCTAATTAATAAAATATCTTAATTTTAGTGACCATCGATTTGTCCCTGTCACTTTATATAAACGCAGAAAAATCTCTGATGCATTATTCTTACACAAAATCGTGAACTGCCTTGTTGATTCATCATATCTGTTGAAAAGTTGAGAAAGTATTGCATTTCGTTGCCCCAAGCAAAACACCAGATCGAACGATTTATTTAGAATACCACATTGTAAATCCAAATACGCGCAAAACTCTGTAATAATACGTATCTGTGAAACTCACAATGCCTCTAGAGATGTACATTTTCAACCATAACTTGATATCATATAAAATTCAGCTTAATAAATTAATAAATTAAAATACTTTTATTTTATTCGATTTTTTTGTTGTGAAAATTACATTATTATCACCCGTAGTGAATAGTATAGCTATGCGAAAAGTTGTATTTTTTCTTTTTTTTTAAATTTTATGTATTTCTTTATTATGTTTATTTTTTTTGCCATTTAATATTTTGCGTAGGTAAAAAATACTAAAGCAACATTTAACTCAATGGAACTTAATTGGTCTAGAACATATGAATGTTTATTGTTATAATTTTTTACTTATTTTTTTTTTAATTTTATATTTTTCTTTATTATGTTTATTTTTTTGCCATTCAATATGTTGTGTAGGTAAAAATACTAAATCAACATTTAACTCAATGGAACTTAATTGGTCTAGAACATATGAATGTTTATTGTTATAATTTTTTACTGTACGACTGTTTGCTTCCTAAATAAAAAGAAATAAAAATAAAAAATTTCTGTAAATATACTAAACACAGAGTTCAAATTTTAGGTATTCTTTAAATCTAGCAGTGGATGCAGCAGATTTTCGAAAACGGAAACGGAACATACAAACAACAGATGAAATGCCAAACGGTCGAGTTAAAACAGGAGTTCGCTACGTCAGTCGATGAGGTTTGGTACTCAGAAGCCGCTATAAATATTTGATTGTGTACGCAAATCGTACCGTCTAGGCGTCTCAGCCAATTTCAATATTGAATAGGTTTCTTTGAGTGCTATATTAACTGTACGAGTATTACTCGGTTATTTAATTAAGACTTCGTTTTGAAATAAATTGCTATCATTTTGATTGCGGATTCGAAACGTTTTAATTGCTGCGCTTAATGGTTCGAGTGAAGGTTTGTATCTACGGTTGGTCCAACTCGTAGAATTCATTTAAAATGTAATCATTCCTGAGATGAGCTATGATTGTGCTTTTGTAAGGGTTTCATTGCGCTTCTTGGAAAAAACAGATCGATATTCAACCAATCGAGAGGTTACAGACTCTATAAAGCCTTAGCACAGCGTTTAAGATTTATTTATTTATGTTTTTTTATCCATAACCTATTTTATTTTTATTTATTTTTATTTTATTCATTTGGGAAACAAATAAACAATAATTATTTGTACGTCCTTGACCAATAGTTCCATTAAGTCTAGTTATTGATTTAGTATTTGTACCCACACAATTTATTCATAAATAAAAAAAGAAATATAAAAATAAATAAACATTATAAAGAATTACAAAATTTTATAAAACAAGTAAAGACTGTCAGTACAGTTTTCGTATTATTATACTAAAAACGATAAAATAAACAAAGATTTTAGAATTATTTGAAAAAATGATGTTTTCAGTTTGGTAAGTTGCATTTAATATGCTTTCAACTTCCAGTTGAAAATGTCTACATCTCTAGAGGCATTGTGAATTTTACAGATATGTCCCATTAAAGAGTTTTGCGCATATTTGGCTTTACAGTGTTCAGTGTTCAGGGCAACGAAATGCACTATTTTCTAACAGATATGATAAATCAACAAGATTTTTCACGATTTTGTATAAGAATAGGGCATCTATGTCCTAATACAATCCTTATCCATAAACTTTTTTTTTTTAATTTGTTTTTGTAAATTTATTTTATTTAAATTGTCTTCAAATTGAATTTCCTCTCGCATTTCTCTGTTCCGTATACCAACGACTACTCACTATTCCGTACATCAACGACTTTTATCTCATATGTACGTGCTTGCGCTATGGGTTTTCAATTTTTCTCGGAAATTCAGTTGAAGTATGGCAATTACTTATTTTGTAGAAAATAAGATATTGAAGTAAATAATTTATTAAATACCGGAATATTTAATTACTTCAACATTTCCATTGGCTTCCAACATTAACTTTCATGAATCAATTTTTCTTTAGTATAATTCTCATAGCTCTATTTTGTAGAACTGTCAATAACGTCACAATATATATATACATAGACGCGCTGTAGAAATCTCAAAGTAGCAAGCCAAAAGCAAGACAATTGTATTGCTTTCTATTTCATAGTTTTAGTACTAAACTGCAACGTATCGTGTAAGGTCGTATGCTACCTCTAAGTAAATTGGATTAAAAAGTGCCCTCGTGTGTAATGAAAAAACGTTTTCGTTAGTTGGCAAGCACTAGCAAAATCAAAGAAATAAGATATCATAGTGATTTGTTTTATGGGGTATTATGCCGTTTTGCGCTACCTCCTTCTTTAGCCAACGTTTCGGACACTATTGCAGTGACTGAAACGTTGGCTTAAGAAGGAGGTTGCGCAACATGGCATAATACCCCAAAAAGCAATCACTTTTATACTTTTAGCCGTGAAAATCTAAACATATCCAAAAGATTCAATTCTTCAATAAATAAAAATTATTACATACATTCCTTATCCCACCTTTCCTTGAAAGGACCCTCCACACAACATCCCCAAAGATAACATGTTCTTCCCGTGTGAAGCCAGTGTAAAACATTTTTTGGTAATATCAGAGAGATCTAATAAATGTAATAACAACAAAAATGTGGTGGATAAAAGAGCAAGTGAAAATCATGCGTGCAGTGTTTTTAGTGCTCAGGGTACAAAGTCGTAACTTCTCCAATATTAAACTATAAAATTATTTTGTTTGAAAGTGAGATAAGTAAATACGAATGTTAGAAGGAGCCTACTAATATTAAAAAATCCTAATAAAGCGAAAATTTTAAAAATATTTTATAAAACACGACTAGATTAAAATATAAAAAAAATCTCTCGACAAATGTCAAAGTTGCGTTTAAAGATACATTACAATTTTTTCATACTATATTTTAGTTTAGCCGCACGGATTTCCTGAAAATCTTTTTACGGAAAATCGTATTTTCGAAAAAAAATGTTAAAATCCTTTTCAGCTACAACAACATCATAATGCCATTTTTGTAATATTACAACTCAAAAGTCACGAGCCGCCACTGCTCCCAGCCGATATACTTGCACAGTCAGGAGTAAGGCAAGGAGGGTGTATGTCCCTCATCCTGTTTAATTTATACATGGACGAGTTGTCAAGTCACCGGATATTAGAGCGTGCTTGTATTAACAATGTATGCATATACCACATAAGCTAGGCACATTATTTTCCTAGCTCCATCGATCAAGGGATTAAGATTACTGCTAAATATTTGTGAAGAATATGGAAAACAGCATAATATGATGTACAACCCGAAAAAGATGGAATTGATTGCTTTCCACCACTGAAAAAATCCAGATACAAGTAAGACGTTCCCGTACATCTTAACGGGGCAAGAATAAATACATATACTAACGTAAAAAACTTGAAGCACATTATTAATCAAGACCTATCGGATGATGGCGATATCAAACGACAAACGAGAAGCCTAAGCATAGTGTCTAATATGATTGCCCGCAGATTTTTCAAATGCAGCAATACTGTTATAAAAACACTGTTCAACACATTCTGTACCGGCCTGTTTACGTGTGAGACATAGTGTCACTACCGAACTTGCTCAATGTAACGACTACGAATCCAATATAATGACGTCTGTAGAATCATATTTGAATACAGAAGATACAGCAGCGTATCGATAATGTTCACGGACTAAATGGATT
Organism: Hesperophylax consimilis; assembly: GCF_061612785.1. NCBI lineage: Eukaryota > Metazoa > Arthropoda > Insecta > Trichoptera > Limnephilidae > Hesperophylax > Hesperophylax consimilis. Next base: position 31,992,895 of record NC_142841.1, read on the forward strand.
TGCCGGTCTGATGAGACACCGGGTCACTGGAGCCAGGATGCGGCTAATAGCTGACACGGTGGAGACCGCAGCCTACCAGCACCAAGCGCAACTCCTAAGTTAGCGCTGGACCCAAGCTTACTGAAGACCACGCCCCATAGTTGTCCTTAATTGCTAATTTATTTTTCGCATTTTAAAAAATATTGTACACAAAATATGTATGTCTATATGGGACGCATGGGATTGCACTAACCTCCCCACATCCTAAAATAAAAAATATTATTACTATGTATCATCTCGATGAATTTCGTGTTGGTAATTTTTGAACAGTTTTGAAATTTAAAAAAAAATTATGCTCAACCAATATATAATGAACAGATAACTAGAGTCTGGAGGGAAGGGACGCTAGATGTGATCGATTTTCCTACGCCCAATCAAAGAATTTGAAATTTGATATCGAATATCTGACGTTCCGTAACCTAAGGGCATATCGAATACTTGGAATACAAATAATTCGCGATTTTGATTTGGTAATAATATTTCTGGAAATTTTACGATTTATTCCGTTTTCAATTGGAACGACTACCGCAGACCCGTGCAAAGTCGCGGGATACATATATATATATATTTTTTTTTTTTTTTTATATGACTGCCGCACAAGAATATCAAACTGCTCTCAATCGTCTGAAGCCAGTGAGACTATAGCATCCCCACTTATGATATGTCGTCAGGTTGAAGGTAGTGGATAGGGAGATAAGATGGAGAAGTGCCTTGCTATCCAGATCTAGGCAACAAACATTGCTAAATAAATACTGAATAGTGGTCTTAGATCAGGTTGACACTGAGAGTATGATGAATAAATAGTGAAATACCACACTTTTATCAAATAAAATTTACTTGCGCACGCCGGAATTTCAACCCGCAACTTCCAGATTGCTAGTCAAGAGCCTTACCCCTTGACCACGGGGGCGATATTATAAATTTAGAATTTTGTAAACCTGAAAGAATTTATAAAAATAATAATTTTTTTCTGACGATCAAAAACGAACATTATCAATTTATTTTACAGATGACTAGAAATTTACCTTTCGAATGAACACCGTTAGTTCAAAAACTTTATAAAAAAATTACGACATTTGTCAAAAATTTTAACAAAAGAAATACTCATATCTAATGTAGAAATATTAATCAACTAATCTGAGGAATCCTAACTGAACTCGTGGTCACTGGCAAAGTGGCAAAAGAAGCTGAAGAAGGTCACCAATACGCTGGAGTGATCAAGTATCAATACGTCGCGGTCAGTTTGCTAGGCTAGAGGAGTGAAGTAGCCTTGTCCACCAGGGAAACTGAAGTGGGGTTACGATCCTCAGCACAATAATTTGCGTATCTACTTTACCGCTTGTATGAATTGTTTTCACAATCGTTCCCAATTTTGAAAAGGACACTTAAATTTAAAACAAATCAAAATTCTATAGTTCATTGAACTGGAATTACAGATAAACAATCGATATTACCATTTTTTCATAATATTTTTTTTTTTTTAAAGAAAGGCAAACATTCCCGGGTTACGAATAACCTGACAATATTTGAAAATCTCCTACTACCACAACAGTAAGCTGAAAATGTTGCTTGTGTTGTGATGGAGGACATCCGAGGAATTGAACACACTACGCCCTAGCGGGACCCAAGCGCGATGTCAACTCGGCCACCGACCGGTCAAAACATTTTTTTTAATAATATAATTTTTTTTTGTCAATCTGAATTTGTGTTTTTCAAAATCAACGAAGGTTTTGTGTATTTTGGCGTAATTTTCTGGTAAATGAAGTCACTTTAAGGATTTATTTTTTTAATCCTTCCGGAAAGTGAAATAAATTTATGTTACGTGACAATTTTTTTCTCTTCATTATAAGCACCCGCTAAACTACCAAAGCAGTTTGTCAGCGAGTCATTATACAATATTAATTATAACACTAAAGCACACATATAACGCAGTGGCGGCCCGTGACTTCTGGATGTACTAGAGCAAGGCTGCCCAACCCCAGGCCCGCGGGCCACAATGTGGCCCGCGAACGAATTATAAGTAGCCCGCGTGAACCATTTTCAAAAAACCCGCCAATCCGCCAATTTGAAAAAGTGTCGCGGGCCCGCGGTAAAACAAGCAATGCAGCTTGCGCGCGGTCACCAGTGTTGCCAACGAAGGCGATTTATCGCAATTTAGGCTACTCAGAACGAGAATCAGCGACGAAAAAATCTTTTTTAAACAAAAATACACCGGTATATCATTTTTAACAGTCACGTAATTTCGGAATAAGAAATTTAGATTTTTTGGAAGCTCATGTTAAATGAAAATGATATTGTGATTTCTAAATCTGTTTCATTGAACCTGCAATATTCCTTTTTTCGTTTTTCAAAATATTTGCTTCAATTTAAATTTAATGTGTTTTTCATGTTTCTAAAATTTCTATTTCATTTAATTTTAAAATAATTTAGCCGTTCGTCTTACTTTAATCTAATGCAAGTGAACATTATTTCTGAAAATATTGTTAAAAATACGTAATGTTAATATCGTTACCCTAGCTCTCAGTAACTTAGGAGTACGTAAAAGGCTGTTTGTATTCAAGTTATTTTATCATTTCTTTGAAACAGGCTTTTCTACGTAGATCCTTCGTCACAGAATGATGAAATGGCTCTGTTAGCAGAAATGCGTGGATCTTAAAATTTCGTTTCTAAAACTAAGTAATAGAATTCCGACATAAGACCTTTTCGACGTTTTACGGAAATTGTCAAAGACAATTATATTGATTCATGAAAGCAATTTTGCGAAAAAATTTAATGGAGTGTCGGAGAAAAAACTTAATACTAAATTTGTTTTTATTTTTTGGAATAACTTTATTGAGTAAACCTTCAAATTGTTATATTGAATGTAATATTTAATTGCAGGGACAAGGGTCCTGGGTTCGAGTCCTAGATGTGACCGTATCCTTTTCTGATTTTTCTGTTTCAGATTTTCGTTTAGAAATCGCTAATACTGTCTTCAATAAATTAAACTAAATTTGTTATTCTGCAGGTACAGATTGTTTCTACTGTTAGAAACAGAGCCATGTTTTGGTGAATTGCCCAACTAGAATAAGCAGTTAAAATAAGAAGTCTTCTAAAAAGACTCTGGTTGTTATTCGACCCATCTGCTCTTCTTGGACATATTTTTGCAGATTGCAGGGTATGTTTATTTTAATCAAACTAGGTGTACTCAGTCCATATGTAAACATTCTGATCGGTAAAGAAAAGTCGAATGGAGGAATTGGCTGGACTTCATTAGAAAAGTATTGCTTCATTCTGGCGTGCGTTCGATGTAGTCTTCAGTATATAATAATAATAGCGTTGTTGAAGAGTGTCCGATTCGTCATCTCTCAATCCGGAGCTGACCCATACTGCTGTACAAGGAACGGCGCGAGCTTTTTTAGATTGCAACTCCAATACCCAGTTTGCAAGTTTGATGATCGCTGCGACCCAAAATAATCCAGTGTTGAAAATATCAATACACATTGCCTACTTATCACAAATAAACTTAGAAAACATATTTATTTCTTCAAAAATATTAGAAACATACTAGAATTGACTATGAAAATTGTTTTTTACTCTCTTTGTCAATCTATCGTTAAGTATGGAATTATCGAATGGGGAGGTGCAACACTATCAACTATAGATTCATTATCGAAGGCACAAAAATTAATTATGAAAGTTATTCTTAAAGTTCCCTTCATAACAAATACTGCACATACATTCTCAAATTCCATGTATTAGATATTCGACATATTTTCACAAAAACTATCTTAACTCATCTGTTTAAAAATAAAACTCATACATTTTATGAAAATACCCAAAACCAAAGAACTCATAGAAACACCTAAAACAAACACAAAATTTGGTCAAAGAAATTTCAAATACATTGCGTCTAAAATATTCAATAACCTACCTGAAAAAACAAGGCAATCGAATAATACTAACAAATACAAAATCCTGATCAAACAATGGATCATCGAAAAAGGTCGTGCAATAATTAGTCACCTCACCCAAAATCCTCTTCCTCATTATTGTTACGACTACCTACCAAACTGAAATTTTTTGTCAATTATTTCTGCTTTATTGAAAAATGTACTTTATTTTAGTATTATAAAAAATTTGTAAACTAGTCTGTCTCGACACCTAGTGATACAGGCAAAGCCAAAAAAATATATGTAAACCGTTTTATATAGGTGCACATTATAAAAAATTTAAAAAATAAAAAAACAGTGGTAAATTCTTCAACTATAGAAGTGCCACACACCGAAGCCATAATTAAAAAAAATGAACACATTTTCACCTTGTTACAACATCTTTTCATAATAAAAATTAACGTGTTCATAAATTGAATAAATTAAACCTGACATTTTAGTCAATTAAAGCCTAAAAGTACCTACTTAATTAAAATAAGATTAGTAAACTTTTTGCTAAGTATTTGGCATAATCTTGTCATCATTATCACCTTCATAAAATTAATGCTCTTTGTCGGCAGCACCACCCTAACAGGAAAAGCCAATTGAGATTCTTGGAGGGAATGCCTCAGACCGGCTCAAGTATCGGGGTCCCATTAAATCCGAGTAAATCTCCCTTCCAAGAAGCAGGCAGATTTTTCATGACTATCAACTGACCCTATACAAGTTTACAGATCGCATTTATGCACGATGTCGTAATGTTTAAATTTTTGGCTGAAGTTGTAGGAATATTATTACTATTTCAATGGAGAATTCCAAGATAGTTTGCTACATTGATCTAGTACACACTATTTACCGAGAAAATCGATAAACACGAGTAGAATACCTACTCACGATAAACCTTCACAGAATGAGAGCTTTCTTTTTTTATTCGTACTCGATATTCAGCCATAACACATTGACCTCATATTTGTGATTTTGTTAAAATGCTCTGAAGTGTTTAGTTTCAAGCGATCTTTATTTTTGATTTTGTTGAAACGCTCTGGAGGTCTATCACAGTGAAATCTATAACTTTACAAAATCGGATTTATAGGCGTAACTACCGACGATTTTATACCGATCCAATACGATATTGACAAAACCCATTATCTATGGTCAGTTTGCGTTATTCGCGAGCACGGTTAAAACATGATTCCGATAGTCGGTAGACGAAATCCGATGCTTTTAGTGATGCCTCAAAGTTGTCGGATAAACTATCAATATGCACGACTTTTTGGAGAATGTCGTTCGTTGTGCAAAATAACTGGCTAAATTATGAATGGAGGTGAGTTAAAAGATATCGTATACACGATCGAAAAGTGATCAATTGATTCTGCTCCAACTTGGAGGAACAAAAGTTGTTAGTCATAACTAGGGAATGCAATACCGCAAGAAAATGTCAATCCAGGTATTTGCGGGACTGAACAATCTTAGTCCCGCTGGATCCAGGTATTTGCGGGATCCAGCAGAGTGGACTTAGATATCTAATCAATCGTATTATAAAGACCTCGATCTACCAACCTTATTTTTAGAGTTTTAAATTTATACCTATAATAAAACAAGTTCTTTGGGACATTTTAAATGATTTATTAATAAGTATACCTTTAGTTAGACATAGGTAAAGTTTAAGTCATAAATTGGCAAAGAATAAGATAAGACATAAATTTACATAACATATCCGCCTCGGAACAGACTTTGTCTAGTGAGGTGGGTAAAAGAAATCTATGTACAGGTACACAAATAAAATAAACGCAATAAAATAAACGCCCGGATTGCCGGCACTGAAACTGAAACTGAACTGAAACTTAAATTTAAATAATAACGTTCACGCGATAAACAATATTCTTGCACAATGAGCATCATAAGTTCAACTAAACATTATTTAGGAAATAGCTTCGTAAAAAAGTTAGTATTAATTGTGTCATCTGATAAATGGCTTCTGATATTGGACACAAGGTAGCCAGCGGCTGAAAAAGCTTTTTCAGCTTCCACGCTGGAGAGTAACACGTATGAGCTGCGCTTCTCTGTAATCCCGCCAGTCCAGCGGGATCCCGCAAAATTTTCGACCGAGATTAGTCCCGCAAAATGTCTGCGGGATCTCGGTATTTCGGGATCCCGGTATAACGGGATTGCATTCCCTAGTCATAACTAAAGACCTCAAAAACTAATTAACTTCCTATTTACTGTCAAAAAGTATTTCTTTACTTTTACGTCACCGTCTGACGTTAATTCATTTGCCAGCTGCCAATATTTCCAGCGTATATCAATTTGCAATACGATATCGGTTGGCTTATCAATATTTCCACCAAGCTATCTAAATCGCTAGAAATTCGTCGGTTGTTCCGCCTATCGTTCCGATATTCTAAAATATTGATATACGAGGCGTATCCAGAAAGTAAGTGTACTGAGGCTCTCACGACCAAATGAATTTTATTTTCGACATGTTGGCTACACTTTCGTGTAGCCTGATTCTTCCCCTCCGCAACGAGACCAGTTCAAGGTCAGTACGTTTAGAAGTGTCGACGCAACAACACGTTTCGTGAAAAATGTCAATCCAATCTCCCGCCAAGTGCGAAATACGCGGCGTCATCCGTTATCTCGTTTGGAAGGGAAAACCTCCGTCTGAGGTTTATAATGAGGTGAAAACTACATCTCAAGAAACAACCTACAGGCAGGAGAGTAGGTACAAAGGAAATTGCTTCACGACGCGACGCCCGGAACTTGGAGTGAACCATATGGTGATAAAGCTTTGAATCGTACGAGTGTGTACAAGTGGTATCGCGAGTTTAAAAATGGTTCTCACCTCTTCACCCTCCGCCAAAAAGTTCAAAACCACAATTTCAGCCAAGAAAATCATGGCATCCGTGTTTTGGGACAGTCAAGGCATAATTTTTACTGAATATCTGCCTCAAGGGGAGACCATCAACTCTGCAAGATACTGTGAGACCCTAAAAAAATTGCGGAAGGCGATTCAAAACAAAAGGAGAGGCATGCTGACAAAGGGAGTCAGCCTACTGCACGACATTGCCAGACCACACACGGTCAACGCCACGTTTAAATGGGATATCCTGAACCACCCCGCGCATTCCCTTAACCTAGCACCTTCAGATTATTATCTCTTTACCTCCCTGAAGCTGTACATGGGTGGAAAAAGGTTTTCAACCGACGAGGAGGTAAAGGAGGAGGTGGAGAAGTGGACGAAGGGGTTGGCGGGAAACTTCTTCGAGGGAGGCATCAAAAAGTTGATACTCCGCTTCACCACCTGCATTGAGAGGAATGGCAACTATGTAACTAAAAATAGCTTACATATGTACTACGGTAACCATGTAATTTTTTTGTTTCATTAAAAAAAATTGTAACCTACAGAAATTCAGTACACTTACTTTCTGGATACGCCTCGTATAATGGAATCACTAGAGTAATTTGATATTCACAATCATTAAACGTCATATATTTATGTAAAAATATTAATTAAATGGGAATTTTGAATTGAAATAATAATAACCTAAATATGCATTGGCAGACAGTATTTACTTGTTGGCGTTAAAAAGGGAGATATTTAGTTAGTGAGGTCTTTATTCACACAATGAGATCTTTGGCCGTAATACGAGGTATACGAGACAAGTTTCTGAATTTCGTCTCTCCACATCCGAACAGATTTTATTGATCACATAAATGACGTCTTTCAATCCTATAAACATCGTTAATATGCCTCCGTTCATTAATAAACCAGTAATTTTGCATAAAGAACGACATTATTAATAATGTTGCGTACATCAACAGTCATCCAAATTTAATTGACAGCCAAGGAGATTTGGCGGACTTTTCTGTCGGAATTTCTTATCAATCGTCGACCATGCTAGGGAATGTTGCTAACTACTGAGGATCCCGAGTTTAGTCAATATCGTATTTATATCGGCTTTATCGATCGTCCGTGCTCTACCTCCTGAAGTGTCAAGTTTCATGCGATCCTTATTTGTGATTTTGTTAATTACATAATGTGGCAAGTATTTTTTTATAAATTACGTTTATAATACTTTTCCAACAAAGTGCTGAGCTTAACCAAATAAAAAAAAAACACGCTTTTGGGTGATATTTTTTTTGCATAAATCAAAACACGCGTCCGCCGCAATAAGGAGCTCGAATGAAAAATATTATTATGGCTTAAAAAACATATATTCATATAGCCCATAAAACGCTGATTTGGAATATATAAGTTAATATAAATATATATTTATAAATAGAATTAATAAATCGTCATTCAAAAATGATCAAAATCGTAAGCGGGTTCTGAAAAACTTGCTGCAGGCCGGCTGCTTACATTAAGAATGCGGATTGTTTTTTGTTGTTTAAGTTGCGCTGTAGGGTGGTTACTAAAAATCAATGTTGGAATTTTATTTTGCTGACCCCCCTAAAAGCTTCCAATTGGCTAAAAAATGAGATTGGTGAAGTTTCAGCTCAATTAGATAAGGTTAACTTGTGCCTCATCAAGGTTGAAGTTTAACTTTCTTTAATTTTTTTATATAAAATACCTTACAATATTGCAAAATTTAATTACATGAGCTGTCCAGATTATGCTTTATTTATTTTCTCAATTGGTACATAAAAAAGGGTACAGTTAAAACTGTTTTCAAAGTAAATGCAGCACAATCCAAATTGAAAATGATGGATTTACGAGAAAAGAAATGCAAAAAGGTATAAAAAACTAGAAAAAATAATTTTCAAAGTTTTATTATTTAAAATATACAAAAGAAAGCATTATGAAAGAAAAAAAGTTATTATTGTTATTACTTACATTTACAATTAATTATCAGATTAAGGTGGTAATGGCTTACATAACGTGGCTTTTGAAGAGTCAGGAAAAAATTTTCGACATTCCGATACAACTTGTAACAGAAACTGTCGTGGTTCTTCGTCTTTTGTCAAACAGGAATTGAAGTCTTGGATTAATTGTACCCCTCTTTCAGCTGTGTCATTGACAACCTTGAAACCGTTCACAATTTTTTTTTGCTTTTAAATAATGTGCATTTTCACACCATATATCAGGATCCGTATTTAAAAATTCTGTATCAATTTCAAATCTTTTGAAAAAATTTAGAGTTTGATGAGAAACAAAAAAAAATCGATATCTTTGTCCAATAAATTATCCACTTGATGGAGACTGAGTTTTGCTTTCACATCTCAATCACATGCTTGTTCTTCAATTGGAATTAATTGTAGACTTTTTACAGCCATGCTTGTTTTGACACTTTTTTCTAAATTTTCATCGAAGAAAAAAATGCGACTTGCTCAGAATTGAGGTACCACAGATGATTTATCATTTTAGACAACCACGTTAAACTACGCTTTTACATAAATGTTTATTAAAAATAAACAAAGTCAGTAATAGCTTTTTTTTCTAAATTTGTTAATGTAAATTGATCCCTGAAAAGATATATTTTGATACAATAAATGCCCTTTGCCATCCATCTAGCGTGATGAATGGCACCAGGAACTTTGAAAAAATATCTTTTGGGGGAGTACGTCCTAACACAACTAACGAAAGTTGAATTAATTCTTTGTAATCATCCCTTGGCTGTTGGTTTTTTAATTTTTCTGTAAGAAAAATTGACATTTCATCTGAATTCCCTTTTTTATGTCTAATATTTTTATCTTCAATAGCAGTTTTATATTTTGTCTTGTCTAGCTTCGACCACCCAGACTGAAAGTTTTTAAAAATATTTGAGTGGGGTCTAGTAGTTGTGCCCATTTTTAAATCAAAAATTAATTTGAGAATAATTTCTAAAATATGGTGGCGAACGAGGTGGCGACTAATAATTGCTCCAACAAAACGCAGGTTCCGTTGAAGAGACCAGTATTTACCGCAATGGTATCAAAACACATTGCCTGGGTTTTCTCAACTGCTTCCAACTCTTCAACTGCTGAAAATACAGCTTTTGCCTGGAACTCCTATCGACTGTTCTTCATCCCCACAACTAATCAAAACCGCTACCCTTTCTACATTTTCTTTACTCAAAATATCTGGAAGTAATTTTCCGTCCCAGTGCACAACAGCTCCTTCTAAATCGGAATTTTCGAATCTATGTTTGATAAGCTCATAACTATAAACTAGATAATAACCATTAACTCGCAATTCCTAAAAACATTTATAAAGTTGAAAAAATGTTTGTTTAATGTTTTATTATATATTATATTATTTTATTAAATATGATGTTGTTTATTATATTGTTTAATAATGTATAATGTTCAAAGGAAACAAAATTTGATCATAAGTGATTAAATTTAGTAATTTTTTTTTGCAAAACATTGTTTTTTCATATTTAATCTCGATGAGGCACTGGTTAACATTATCCAATTGAGCTAAAACTTTCCAAATCTTATTTTCTAGACAAATGGCAAATATAAGGGGGATCAGGCCGGCATTAGGACGAAAATATTTTTTCACCTTATACCTTGTAACCACCCTATTGCGCTGCGTATAATTACACATGAGTTATCATTGCGGTATACACATTCTTTCAAAATTTATTCACGTTTTTACAAAATTTTAATAATTATTTAAATTGTGATATGTTGATTTCATACCGACCCAAGTGGGATTGACTTTACTGTTTACCGACAAAACCGATGTATTTGTGACGTCACCCGTGAGATTACGATCATTTTGGCGGGCTTCAAAAAACGCTTTGAAAATAGTTTTATCTGTGTACTCGACATTTGTATTAAAAAAATACTGGTAGTAAGGAGGTGAACATTCCTTTTTAATTAAAAATTGACTGTTATTCTTCATTGCATCCCTATCACTACCAGTGCAAGGAGTAACTACTAACTAACTCACTAACTAACCATCATGCAATTTCGCGGAAGGGGTAGGCAGAGAGGAAGGACCGCCATACAACTAGGTCTTGGCACACAATCCTTGCCTCATTCTATTCATAAATCGTCTCATACATACTCTTCTATTATTCTGACTCTTGACATTGCTCGACTCGAGTATCTGATTCACTTGATAGTGCCATGTCTTCCTCGGGTGTCCCCGACGTCTGCTTCCATTCGCATTTGCTTTCTTGCAAGGAGTATGATTTAGTTTCATTTCCAATGTCATTCAGAAAGAACTTCACCCATTAATCATTATTTTCCTAGAATTTTCTCTCTATGTCGCTTAATAAATTATGCATCTTAGCGTGTGGATATCCTGTAACGAATTAATTATTCAAACGAGTTTCTTTCATTGTTTATCTTTCCATGGCACTTAAATTTACTGAATAATTAACAAAGGCTAAAACAGGTATTAAACAAAATGCCTGAACAGTAATATTTGGAATACCTCAGTAATATATACTATTAAATATATACTCGTACAAGATAATACATTACAAAATGATAACAAATTAATAATGTATTATTCCCAGTGAGTTTACAAAACTCATTTCGGGAAACAATTAATGATTAATGATGGTAATTTATTGATTTTAAGTTATTTAAAACTTTTCGGGTGTGTTTTTTAATTGAATAAGTATATTGTTAACTACATACTATGAAACAATAATAATCGTATGGCGTATTTTTATTTTATTTTTTTAATAGGTTTTAAGCCCAGCCGGGCTTATACATGCATTTTAAAACAGAATATATCGAGTAAGCTATCGAAAATTATACAAAAGAAAATTAAATCTGATGAATATAAAATAATATTACTAAAACTTATAACAGTAATATTAAATATTATGGAGACTAGAACAATACTACATATAAGACAAATCACTAAAACTACATTACCAACGCTAATCTAATTTGTAATATTCAACAAAGTCCTAGATATATTACGCTTTGTTCTATAAATAGAGTCAAATATATCAATAGCACTCCCATATTAGTTGCATCATATTTCTTAATGAGTGTGTCTGATAGTTGGTTGTGTATGCATTGCAGAAGAATGTTATATTTTGTCTTGTGTTCTTAGTCGGAATATGGAAGTTAATAGTGGTAACGATGGCAGAACTGTCAATTAAGTTGTCAATGAAAGGGTGAAAATAATTGGGTAGTTTTTTTAGAATTTCTTGATACCAAAACATAAGTTAATTTATTGATACCGGTGCTGTCTGTTCACGAGTTTTTCCTCGTAAATGTAATCAGATTTTCATGAAGTGAAACGAATATGAAAACTACAATGCCGATCAAAATTCATCCCGCATATCAATCAATTTACACCCGTTTCACCGAGTTCTAACTGGATAACATTACAGCACAACCTGCACTGTTGTTTCAAAGCCTCCATCCCTCCATCAATTATATACGGTAATTTACGTTAATACCGGTAACAGAACGCATCCTGTGTAACATGGAATCGGGCAGTGCAATAGGGGTTGGGACGTATAATATATACTTGAATACTGCCACACTTGCACACAGTCCTGACATCGCTTTCCGCTGACGGGTAGTGAATACTAGAAGCCTGTGAATTATTCGATGATTATTATCGTACATCCGTAGCTTGGATTCATCTGAATTTATGTTGGCTATGGTGACATGCAGCATCGATTTTCTAACATCTAGGTAAAGCAATCGGTATTTTGTCATCTAATCATGTCAGTAATCGATAATTAACATAAATGTAATAAGTTTACAATTAAGGAGCTGCATGCAATAACAACTTATGATGAAAATTTTAATTTTAAGTAAAACACGTTCAACGTTTCTCATAATGCGTAATAATCACTTGTGAATTATAACTAGCCATTTTCATGTAGCCACTTCCGTGTAAAATCAATACAATCGGCATCACAAAAATTGCACATCTTCTAAAATATGTTTCAAAGGTAAGTTTCCTCGATCCAATATATCTAACTCAAACAATATTAACATGAATCAAAAGTACATTTAACTATCTATTATAAGACAATTGTCTCATTTTAAAAACGGTATAAGTTTACGAGGCGTTAAAAAAAATGTTGTGCGAATACTTTTTACATGTGTCCCAACTTGTATTACCTTCTTGGGCCACAAAAGTAGCTGTTTACATAAAATATAGGTCATTCTCTATCCGAAGGTTAAAGAGGGCACATGTGAATAATTAGCGCTAGAAAATAACCCCTTAAAATGGACACCACTGCCGACGAAGCCGCTCAATTGGTGGCACTACTGCAATCAGGGATGCAACGCGACAGTGTGATGTTGCTCGGCAATCAAATTTTACCGTTTTGCCGTTCGAGTGGCTTCACCCGGAGGCGTGGATCGGGGCAACGATGCTGCACATCTGAAAGAGGCGATCGATTTTTATCTCATATATTAAGCAATATGTGCGACTTTTTTACTACACTGACTTTATTACACAACAGATAAAGAAGGCATTTGAGATACCAAAAAGGCGATGGCATCAAAAACGACTGGTGTATAAGTTATTCTGCGTCCAGCTCCTCGGTTTTATTATTTAACGTACATCGTTCAGGGACCATACCACCAATCATAAATAAAAACGACATTTTTCCATGTGTTGTTTTAACTCTGCTGTTTTGCATTTCGTCTGTCTGAAAATTTGTTAAACGCTACATTTCTGTTTCCAGGTAGTGACAGTTTTAATGGTTAAGTAAATATCAGTTTTTCAAATGTGAAATTTCCATGTTTATTTGAACTTTCTAATTCTCATTTTGATCAATATTATGGTAGTTACCTACACGCCAGAAGAAAGTATAGTTTCTTTGGAAAAATTATACAAATCCTAAATAAAATAAAATTAGAAACATTTTTGGATTCGAGGTCTATTTCTACAATACTACCAGTTTGTCAGTTTTGAATCAACTAGCCAATATTTATATTTCCCTTATGCTACCCATTACCCATTCTTCTACCTTATTCCTGTTATACATTCCTGACTTGCTATTTATAAATTTTTGAATGCTGTATAAGATTATCCAAAATTGCTTGCATTTATCAGTTTTCGAATAACATTACGTAACACTCTAGATCATGATTTTTCTTAGTGCTGAAATTCGGTTGTTTCACAAAATATGAACAATTCACAAATTCAAAAGATGATTATCAAGATCTGTGAAGGTTTTATTTAAGTTATTTTACCATTTCATTTTTGTGAAACAATTGGTCAATAATTATATAATAACAGAACTTGAGTAGAACTTTCACAAAACTTTAAAATGAACTTTGAAATTTGATGAATTGTTCAAATTCTGCGAAACAACCCCTCTTAAGTACAATAAATATTCTCGTTGTTGCCCTGATTAATGGAAGTAAATATGTATGCCAATTCAGTGGACATCTTCAAATCATTAAAAATTAATACAAAAGATTGTTATGGTTAGACTTCTTATGTTTAAAAAAAATAAAGAAAAAATATATTTATGTAATTTATTGCATATTATAATAAAACAAATAAAAAACTTTATTCCACTTAATTCATTCATTCATTTATTGCCATTTAAAAGCTCACAAAGATCATAGTAATAAATACCACACCCCTCAATAGTAAGAAATTATGCCTTATTAATTTTCGTTCACTTGCCTGCATATTTTTTTGGGTAATAATAAATTATTAATTTTGTGTCTTTCAAATGTTATTTGTTTATCCTTGGTAGTCGGCCTCCGTAGTCGAGTAATAATCCGGTTCAAATCCCGGCGTGCGCAAATAAATTTTATTTGGATTTTTTCACAATTTATTAATTAAAAATAATATTTAGTATACTTTCGACACGTTCCTGCTCTCAGTTTCTCTCTGGTGTAAGTCACCATTCAGAATTGAAACGTTGCTTGAAATGGCTTTAGCCGTGTCTGGTGACCAGATCTGAATAGCAACGTACTCTGCACCTTCATCTTCCCAATCTGCTTCCTTGCTCTACTACCTTTAGCCTCACAATATACGCCAATTTTAGATGCCATAGCCTCACTGGATCCAAACGGTTGGGAGCTGTTGGGACTCTTCCGCGGTATTCACAAAAAAAGAATTAAAAAAGTTTATTCCACAAATCTTAACTTCTTCATCCAGCGGAAATGACCACCGTGACTAAGCGATTCCTTGTTTCAAAGGCTGCGGGTTCGAAACCCGGCGTGCACAAATATTTATTATTTTTCAATGAAAAGTACGCCATTAAAGCTTAATTTTTCATTGCAATACGAACTACAAATGCTGTTACAATAAATAATATTTAATTTTTTATTTATTTGTTTGTGTAATTACGCACATAAACGTCGCTTACATGATAAAACATTATTTTAAGCAATAATTAGTCGCCTGAAATATCCATACAAATTGAAAATATCTCCCGAGTAAAAATAAATGCCGCCGACGGGAATTGAATCCGCACCTTCTGTTGTCTAGTCAGATGCTCTGTACCACTGAGCCACGTCAGCTTATTTCCAACACGTCAAATAATTCAATATGTACTAGTTCTTCAATCAACAAATCAATCGATGCTTATTTTATTTTTTCACTTGTAAACAACCGACTTTATTTTTGTAGGAAAGGCTTTGTTAGTGCTAAATTTCCCACTAGATGGCGTCGAGACATATTATATCTAGATTTGTTGGTGAAATATTTCTACTTGTCAAATATTATTTTTTTTAATGATAAACTAATGTTTAGAAGATAAGGTTTCTTATGCATAGCATTGCATATTATAAGCAATAATTAATTAATGAATAATTATATTATGTATATTCAGGCTACTAATTATTGCTTATAATAATTTGTTATCCTTTGCGGTATGCATAAAAAACCTTGTCTTTCTTTTCTTTTTCTTATTTTTTAAGACATACACAGTACAATAAGATACAGTTAGATAAATTTAGTTATTACATAGTTGTAGTACCTATTACGTATGTCCATAAAATATCATTACGTAATTTCGCCTGAGATTGTTATAAAAGGAAGGAAGTGTGTGGATAATAATAAAAATGATAAATAATAATTGTAATAAATGAATTGAAAACAAGAATTATAATAAGCTCACGAATTGTAATTGACTGTTAATATGTACATAGGAGTTTTGAAAAATGATGTGAAAATATTTTTGAAATATGTCATGCCAAGAAATTTAATAATTATAATAAGCTCACGAATTGTAATTGACTGTTAATATGTACATAGGAGTTTTGAAAAATGATGTGAAAATATTTTTGAAATATGTCATGCTAAGAAATTTAATAAGTTAGTTTTGTACGTTAGAAAGGAATCATGAAAGATGTCTAAATGTAGTAATTTTTCGTAATGGGTGTATGTTGTGATTGCGCGAGTAATTACTGAGTTGTTTGCTGCATTGGTATTGTTGGCTTCAATATGAAAAAGTGTAGTGTGCCTGGTACGCCTTGTTGGAACATTTAAACCAATGACGGATAGCAATTCGGGACTATCTATTTTATTATTTAGCAGATTATGTAGAAACAACAGGTCTGACAATGTGCGTCTTTTTTGTAAAGTTAACATATTATTTGTAGTTTTGTTGTATTTCTTGAGCAAATGTTTCGAAAATTTATTCTGTATACTTTCTACTAAATCTATGTATACCTTATATTGAGGATTCCATATTGTGGAAGCATACTCCAGTGGACTTCTGACCAATGAACAAAACAAAATTTTCAGAGTCTTAGCACTTTTGAAAACTTTGCATATTCGTAATAAGAAACCTAGCATTCTGTAGGATTTTGAAATAATGTGTTCAATGTGCTTGTCAAAAATTAATTTGCTATCTAAGTAAACACCTAGATCTTTACACGTAGACATAGGTTGTAAAGGTTTGTTATTCAAGTTGTATGGATATATGATTTTGTTTTTATTTCTAGTAAATGTAATCGAGTGACACTTAGATATGTTTAAGGACAATAAATTTGATTCACAATATACGCACAAATTATCAAGATCGCTTTGCAATTCCATACAATCGGGTAAACTCTGTATAGCTTTATAAATTTTCATGTCATCCGCGTATAAAACAAAGTAACTATTTTTAAAGCATACGTAAATGTCATTTATATAAATATTAAATAAGAGTGGTCCAAGATGCGATCCCTGGGGCACACCTGAGACGATTTCCGTTAAGCAAGATGCAAAACCATTGACAACCGTGATTTGATGCCGATTATTGACGTATGATGCGATCCATCTATAGAGGTCACCGTGAATTCCTAGACCTAATAACTTTTGTAAAAGAATATAATGATTAACGCGGTCAAATGCTTTAGAATAATCCGTATAAATGGCATCTACCTGGCATCGCATATCCATTTGAGCATGAAGAAAATTTGTAAAAAATGCAAGATTTGAAGTTGTGGAGCGATTTTTCATAAAGCCGTGTTGATTATTTAAGAGTGAGGGTGAGATAGTAGAATATAATTGATCGTAAACAATTTTTTCCAATACTTTACTTAGTATCGGTAATTTTGATATAGGTCGATAGTTCGAGACATCATTTTTACTGCCATTTTTATATATTGGGGTAATCAAGGCTGTTTTCCACTTGTCGGGAAATGTTCCTTCAGATAGCGATAGTTTGAAAATAACAGAAATGGGGGGTGTCAATTGTTTACTACAATAATTTATGAAGATCCCTGGAAGTTGATCATCCCCTGGCCCCTTTTTGATATCAATGGACTTAAGGTATTTGAATGTGATGTCTTCATTGATCTCGATTGAGTTGATTATGCTATTTGAATTAGAGCAAAGGCTGGCATTGCTTGTATGTGCAGGTTGAGCATTCGAAAATACAGATCCAAAATACTCAGAAAATAAGTTGGCTACTCCTCTACTGTCATTAGCAGTTTTTTCACCGTAAATCATATGATCAGGGATGGCAGGAGATTTTCTTTGAAAATTGACGTAGGACCATATTTTTTTAACATTATGCTGTATACCGGATTCTATTGTAGAAATGTAGGTTTTGTAAGCTGCTGAAGCGACTGTTTTTTGCCTTTTGCGAAGCAATGAAAATGAGAGATAATCAAGGGGGTTCCGATAACGCTTCCATTTTCTAAAGAATTTTAATTTTTCGTTTGTTATTTTTATTAAGGCTGCCGTGTACCATAGTGGGTATTTTCCAGATTTCACAACTTTCTTAGGAATAAACGCTTCGATAATCTGTTCAATTATAACATAAAACGAATTTAACGCTGTATTTACATCCGGTGCATTTATAACGGTTGACCAGTCCGGTTGTCTTATAAACATTAGTTTATCATTAAAAAATTAATAAGTCGCTTAAATAACTCGTTATTATGTAAAAAGGCTCGGGTGTGCAATGATTTTCCGACCTCTGTTCTCCTCCGTCCTACTACGTGGGTCTTTTCAACGTGTGGCATCACGCCCTAAAAATAAAAAAAATTATAAAAATTATCATCACGCCCTCCTTTCGTCAAAAAGACCCTCCGCATGGCATCCCTAAAAATGAATCCATTTGTATACTTTTATACATCACGACCTCTGCTAACTAGGTGTTCCATAAACTCATTGTGTTTGGCGAGCAGTAATCTATTGAGGTGTAACTTTCAAAGTTACACAAAAAAAATTCCATTTTGAAACTTCAGCTATACATCGTGATATTTTTAGTCTGGAAAAGCACTCGGATCACGTTTCTGATTCATTTAACATTTCTCCGGAGACATTATTTATACGCCATCGATTGATTCACCCGTCCGTTTGTTTAGTTCCTGAAGTTATTTGCTACTGAGCCAGAAAAATAATCCTATGTTTTACGTGGTTTATTTTATCCTCTGTTAGATCTCATCTGAGATGTACCTCTAGTGACTCTAGCCTTGTGAATCTAAGTTATTTGGTATAAGTAAACGGAATTCAGGATGCTGGAAGAAACTTGTGCAATTTAAGCTTCAAATGTAGGTCCATATTTACTAACAGCAAATTAAATACAAATACAAATGTAGTTAAAAAAGTGAAAATTATGCAATATGTGAAATGAACTTTTACAATTTTACACACAAGAAATTGAACAAACGCCTTGGTTATGTAATAAATTCATTTTATATTTGTATTTTAGAAGGACATAAATATGAAATATAAGCTATTGTTTGTTTCGTGGGTTATGAAGTCTGAGAACTGGAGACCCGGGGGGAGTGAGTAAACGCATATGGTTAAGCCTTTTCTGTATGAAATCTGGTAGACAAATTAAACAATACTTGCGAAGACCCGTGAATGGAAAATCAAAATCAGAACAAGCTGCAGAATGATTAAGAAAAAATATTTACATAAAAACTATTTAATTTTTTTGTTATTTGTTTTTTATATTTGTTCTTCATCACTTATGTAAGCTTAATGATATCTGAATTCTTGACACGTCATGGCGTCAGTCCCAATTTTAGAAGTGAATACAAAAATTATTTTTTGTTATATAATGTATTATGTCTATACTTCATCGATATTCTGAATTCTTAACGCAATCAGTTCCAATTTTGAAAATGACACACGAATTCAATAAAAATCTGAATTCATTGAACCAGAGTTACAATCACTCACAGACAAAGCCACAGAAGAAATTAGTATGTTTGTGCTACTGTAAATTACTATGCTTCGTGCTACTTAAAATTATACTAGACTAGACCTACATCTGAACAATTAACATTTAAAAAAATATCTCTATATAGAGTTCACTTATGTGAAAGTAATATTGATTGAAAATTTATGATTTTATAACCTTCTTGTACCTATCTTCCGTGCAGTACCGAGAATATAGTGTTTACCAAGAGGATAGTGAAATACACCCAAATCTCAAATTTGGTAGCTAGTATGAAGAGCCGTTAGTATTATATAATTATTTATCTTTAATCGTTCATTTACTCCGTGGAAAGACGATTTGCATTTCTCTCCAAATACTTGAACAAAGACGTAAACATTCTTGAATTACCCCAAAGTGATAAATTAATATCACTGATCCGGAAGATTGATATGATCATTTTGAATGACGTATTCCACATATCAAAGGCATTATATCCCGCGGTTAGTCTACCCGGAATCCAATTAGCTAACACCTTCGGGACGGGAGCTCATACCCGCTGGCTAGATATTACACTGGTTACATAGTTCGCCTGGGAATTTCCCAATAGCCACCATAGCTAAGCTGATCGCGTAACACGAATCCGAGACCAAGTCGGGTCAGGCACGAGGTAGGGCGGGAGATACGACCTTATTCCGGGAACGCCGTGCTTTGTTTGTTTGTGTTATAGTACACGTATCTTGTTCGGCCTTACCAATACCCCTATACGAAACATGCAAGCCCGCGAGACTCCCAGCAAGTCTTAACCCTTTCTCATCTGAAAATGTTTTTAAGTACTGATTAGGATTTTTTGGAAGTGGTATAACGTACAAAAATATTACAAATGTTTCAAAATAAAGCTATTTGGTTAGCCCTGGGGGTTCCAAAACGGATGAGGGTTTCACGTTTACCTCGGGATTCGAAAGTTTCCCTCTAAATAACTTACCCATGAAAACCTTTCAATAAATTTATTTTTTATTTATATTTATTTAGTAACAACAGTATAAATATACCATAAACAATAAATCAAATACAATGACATCAGAAAGTATAAAATTATCAGAAACTCTATAATGATATTAAAGTAAGAGATACAAGTACACGCAAAACTTCTAAGTAGACTTTCTAGGTTTAATTAATATTTATTTATAGCCTTCTTGCAGTTAAATAGATCCGCCACATCTGCTTATCTATTACTAACTTCATGTAATTTAGGTATAAGTTAGTATTTTCAATGCTCAACCCTGGTATTGATAGGTACATTTAAACATTATTTTGGAACGAGTAGCTCGCGCAAGTACATGAAATTCATTGAGGTTAAGTAAATTAGGGCTGCCTATACTACCAATTACGATTTTGAACATAAATATTAAGTCGGAGAATTTAAATTATTTTAATTCTTTCATTAAATATTAAATATTGATTTATTTATTCACGTCTTGAAGGCTTATGTCGTTGACTGATAAAAACATTGATTTATAATTGGTTTCGAAACCACTACCTCTAGGGCCAGAGCCTAGGATTATGCCACTCAACCACAGATATAGTAAAATAGTGATTTTAAATGTCTTACTGCGAATTTCTCTAAAACAATTATGTTTTAAAAAATTGAAATATTTCAGTTCGATAATTAGAGTATAGTGGGCTTTCTGCGGAAAAGCACTAAGTCAAAAATATCTACTAGTTTTGAGATAATTGAATTTGAAAGTTTGATCAACGTTATCTTTTTAAAAATATATTGAAGTCATTATATGGATGAATAGAGTTTTATAGATTATTTTATTGTCTGCTTATGCCTGTCCTTATTATTTAAAAATAATAGAAAAAATTATATTTTTTTCTTAAAAATAGAAGGCTATTGCATGACTTAATGCTTTTTCGCTGATACAATATTGCAAGCACAGAAGTAAAAATAGTCTCGTGGTGTAACATTTTTATTTTAATAATATTTTTTTACAAGCTTTTACATAAGATTTTCATCCCCTTTATTAATATTATAATCATCATTTATTTCGCTGTCGTCGACAGAAGGAATGGAAGCATACCAACTTTGAAGCTCATGTGGTATAATTTTTTTATCACATAAAACCATCAAATCTTTTTTCTTGGAATGTGATATTGGTATAATTTTTTTGTATAATTTTGATATCACACAATGCTGATAAATAACTTCTTGTCGCCTACCCCTACGTATATTACGGACATCAATAACAGAATAGTGGTCTGCACTATAATTATATTTATATTGAATTTTGAATGGTAGTTCTTTTTCATATTTTAGTATTTTAATTTTTAGCCAATTGACTTTATTACCGCTTTCGTCGACTGTCTTATTTTTTATTGTTTCGAGTGAAAGCTTCTTCAAATCCAAAAAGTCATCAAATTGTAGCTCTTTAACCATGTAAGGTTCTTTGTTTTTGTTGCGTCCTCTTTTTGAGCGAGCCAATTTGAAAATATTTATCCACTCTCGTACACTGAACACGTCTGTGTTTTTTTTTGATATTCAATTGCGCTGTGCATCGCATCGACTTCCATGTAACTATGACCACTTTCTAGGAATTTTTGCTCAATTACCTTAAGATTCGTTGTTTGTACCAGACGAAGTAATATTGCAGATAATTGAACATTCCTGTTCTGACCAGCACACGTGTCGGAAAATATGGAGAGGTATTCTACATCGGAAGGCACTTGCTTGTTGATATACTCAAATAGACACGTACCTATTTCACAGCTTCCCCTTTTACCATTCACTTCCGTCCATGCATAACAGTAACCATTATTAGGTGGTCTGTTTTCATAAATTGTAAAATTGTACATGTTCAGTTTTCTCAAGTAGTACAAAATAGAAACTTCTGAACTGGGTATCTGAAGAACACTTTGTAGATCCATCGTTATGGTCAAACACGCCGAGTCCTGGCTTGATCTTTCCTTGTCCGCTGCTTTCGCTGCCTCAGATTCAGTCTTTCTTCGAATGTGATCTTCAAAATTTTCTTTTAATGCCAATTTCTCACCTTCGTTAGCCTTTTCATAGACACTACATATTACGCATTGATCTTTTTTTGGCACATAAAAAGACAAATTATAATTGGTGGCAAAAATTCTACGATAAGTTAGTTGTTTCACAGGAACTTTATGATTTTCAGCACAAACTTCTTTGTAGAGATCATACATTTTTGAAATCGACAACTTGCTATCGAGATACAGACGTTTAGAAGACTTCCTACAATAATGGCTTTCAACTCGAGGGAAGCTGTCGATATGAGCTTTCACCCTTTCGATGTCTTCATTACTTGTTTTGTTGTGTGGAGTATGTTTTTTTCTAGGATTCACGAAATTTCCATGAATATCTTTATTTTTGAAAGCCATAATTACAGAACGGTTTGATATATTTAGAGTTTTCAAGAAAAAATTACAACAAACTTTAATAGTTTCTCCATTTCTATTAATGGAATAATATTTAGAATTTGATCGGATCTTTCCGTTTTCTTTTCGTAATCTACGATATTTTGGTGGTTCACTTGAAACATTTCGTAAAATAAATTCTTTCTTTCTTTCGTAAGATGGAATGCCCCAGTATAGCTTGCATAACTAAAGACGCTCATTTTCCGAAAAGACACCAGTGCAGTGAAAGCGGCATTTTTTTGCACAATTGACTGGTTTTGGAAGCTTTGCTGGTTTTCAAATATTTTTCTTTCCTAAATATGGCAGGCAATCATTTCGTTTTTTCTTCTCGACATTTACTTTCCACATTTCTGGGTTTGATTTACGCCAACGTGAAAGAACTTTCGGACTATTTTCGATAGCATTTGTCGTAGTAGTAATAGGCAGTATGTCAAGTTGAGAGATGTCAACACGAGAATCGTCTTCCACTATTTCAGTTAATGATGTTGTCGAACCAGAAGGACTTGGAATGTAATCTTTATCAGCAACAATATCGTCGTCACTAAAATCGATGAATTATTCCATATTAGCAACAATCGCCATTTGATTTTCATCCAGCAAACTTTCGTCTTTTGGCAATTCTTCATATTCTGATAATCCTGCCGATGTACTGGGTTTAACTAGAATGAGAAATGAAATTATTACTTTTTTTCATTTTTGTGCACGTGAAATTAATAATTTTGATTTCTCTAAAAATATATAAAACCCTCACTTCAAATTTTTAAATCCCTCTCGTCGCAAAATCAGTTTTAAATATAACTCATCGGGATTACCAAGATACGAGTAAATACAAAAATTTCTATAAATATATGAATCATTCAATTTTTGTGTTAAACTTTCAAAAGTTTGCTATATTTTAACGGCAGATTAACAGAATGTTTTCTGCCTACTGTTTTTTTTGTATTATCAAGATAAAAATACACACGGAGTAATATTTATATTTTTGAAACTCTCAATTCACGGTGGAATCCATTTTAATGATTTATTAAAATCAATTTATTTCTTTTATCCACTGCGACACAGAATAATAATTATTGTTTTAATAAATAATAAAAAATAATTATTGTTGTTATTGTAGGTACTAAAACACGTGACATTTAGCAAAAACAGACAGTGTAATAAATTAATTTAGGTTATGTTTTCAAACAATCACAATACAATGATAAAATATAAGAGAAACTTACCGTCAACTGCCAAGAAATCATTTTCATTTTGTTTTCTAGCCATTTTTAATATTTTTGCCGCTCTTGACAACATTTTTGTCAATAAAAATTCAATTTAGTCAGCGAGAAACTTACTTCAAACACAACTGTCAGATTTTGAATACCACAGATAACCACAGATAAACCAAAAATCTTTCAACGAAATTGCATTAAGTCTGACTTAGTGCTGTTTCACACGGTACAATTTATCAAAGTAGCCAAGAAATATGCACTAAGTCCCTTAGTGCTCATTCGCTGAAAAGATTTGTGCATAACTGACTTAGTTCAGATATTATCCCATAAAGTATGATAGGTATAACATATAGCGTCTTCGTAGACTAAAGATGTTAAACTGGCCACCGAATGATATAACTGCATCATTAAGTCAAATCAGCAAAATTTTGACTTAGTGCTTTTTCGCAGAATACCCACGATATTATGATAGAGGTTTCATATTTATGACAAATAAAAAACAAAAGAGTATATAAATAGCAAAGAGTTCACAAAAATACCAATTTTCTACATATATGACTTTTTACATAAGTATGAGTAGACTTACATTTTATTTGTCATGATTTAAAAGATATGATATTAAAGCCTTTTTGTACCTAGCTTCTGTGCAGTAAAACAGATCCGCTACATCTGCGTACCTATTACTAATTTCATGTAATCTAGATACAAGCGAGTGTTTGAAATGTTCAGTCTTAGAAATTTTACAATTAAAGAGGGTTTTAGATCGATAAATAGCCTCTCATGACGAATGTGTCCAAACAAAATATGAGATCCTCTAGAAATCCTCCGGAAGAATAAGCCTAAATCACAATTTGGGAAAAACTACATTCCGGGAATGGGTACAGCCACTCCAGGAATAATTTATTGGATAACCAACACCTCTATCCTAGATCAACCCGAGAGATTTGCTATCTTTGGTGACTTTGGTGCAGGGGTGCCCGGGTTCATGGTGTAAGGTTTGTTTAGGTCTTAGTGGCGGATGCGTCTGCTCACCTACTACGTGGCGGACCTGATCGGAAGAGACTGGTAGAGGGTGACCTTTTGACACACTGAACCCTAGATTCCTATCCACACCCTGTACCTTTTTTCTTCTCAAAACTCTCCTTCCTTTCATTAAAAAGACTCTCACATAGCATCATCAAGGATGACGTAGATGACGCTTATATTTAAAAAAAAGCCTCCAGCAGTAATTTTCACAATTCATAATGCAAAATTTTACCATAAGAAACTACATTAGTAATTCATCATAATATGAAAGAGCAGATGGCCTAATTATTAGCCTTCTAATAATTCTATGTGCCTGCTTAGAAATGTTTTGAAAAGGCTTAAGATTTTCTGCCAAGTCAACTACCAAGAAACTTAGTATATAATTTTTCTATGTGAATAACGCACAAGAAACCCAACTGCTCCCAACCATCTGAATCCAGTGAGACTATGGCATCCACAATTGAGGTACATTGTGAGACTGAGTATAGTGGGGAGGGGATGGAGATGGGAAAGAGCAATGTGTGAAAGTACCTGGCTATACAGATCTGGTCACCAAACACGGCAAAAGCCATTTCAAGCCACGTTTCAATTCATAATGGTAGTCTTATACCAGGGCGATACTGAAAGTACATTCCACTCGGGAACGTGCAGCAAGTTTACTAAATATTATTTTACTTAAAGAAATTGTGAAATAACACAAATTAATGAAATAAATTTTTCTTGAGCCCGCCGGGATGCGAACCCATGACCTTCGGCCTGCTAGTCAAGAGCCTTTAAGAACCCTTGACAACGGAGGCCGTCAAAGGCTGTGCAAGGTGATCTTTTTTGTGTTGCGACCAGAATCATCAATATCCATAGCCAAGAAAATTATTCGGCAATAAGCAATATGTAATGGGCAAATTTTCTTACTCGTTTACCAGCACCATAATGCAATTTGATGATGGGGATGAAAAGGAGACGGGAGGTTGGGAATTACTCGTTCATTAAACTTGTTGTTACTTTCACCAAATTGTTTAAATAAATAATATCAGAAAGGTTTTTTTTTCTAAATATATATATCTAAAATGTTAGAAAGATTTGTGATACCTGTATGATACAGGCTGTATCATTTATGCTTAAAACCAGGTAATATATTTAAAGAAATGTTCGTAATGTTAAATGTACAGGAATATCTTATGACAGACATCGCCCAGCGAAATACACACATGTCACGAATTTTACGTCTTAAGTACACTTTTGTGTCTGGGTAAATCAGAGTTAAGGCCACGAAAATACGAGAATTACTTTCGTTGATACAGAGCAGACAACATATGCCTTGTCTGGTTTATGAAATCATATTGTTTTACTGAGCCTAAAAAGTGTCGAGTAAATGCGTACTTGCTATTGGAGTACAAAACACACCACATCTAGAGTATTATTTGTCTTGTTTTCGCGTTGTTTAAAGTTCAAAGACTTTGTTAAATATCATTTTGATATTAATTAGTCATATTTGACGATTTCAAAAATGTGTGGTTAGTAAAATGACTGCTGAAACTTGGTTCAGTATCAAATTTAGTTGTTCATCAGCCTGGCATATCATAGGATCTGATTTCGTTGCTCAGTCGACCACAGATAGATGCTTAATAATTTTGCTGTCACTATAACTTTGAAAACAATTTGTGAAATCTATGTGATGAAAATTCTGTCTGGATTTGAAGTTACAACAAGAGTTTGGCATAATGTAGGGAAATGGATATATAGGTTAGAGATCAGAGATTATGCTTTGCTTTTAGTAGCACTCAAATTCAGAGTGAGTGACACAGATTGAAGAAAGTACATTTGCTTTCTTTCATGTCAGTTAGTTGAAAAACCGTGTTTTCCGGAGAAACAAAAGACAATAGGCTGTTTCTGAAAATGTTCTAAATATTTTTAGTTTTTTGCTTGACTTTTATTTTAACTCCTAATAGTATCTTTGTTTTAAGACAAAATCATTATAATGAATAATTTATTCCTCACTTCGATAGTAGAACCCCAAAATTAATTCTGGTGTTCTTCTATTTTTAAATGTAATTTTTATTGTGATTTATGATCATAAAAATTACAGGAAAATATGATATATTAATACGAACTGTCAAAGTGAGTACACGTATCCCTTAACGTCTTCATAATAATATTATTAAATAGTGTTAATACTTATAATAGTGGCTTAAAACAGTTACCAGTATAGGTTAAAGAAAGTTCTATTTAAAATTACGTAAACATACTACCTATTACAGTGTGAATTATCAATTTTATTATTAAAATTATATTCTTGAATATTGCTTAAAGCAAAAGGCGAAATTAATCATAAATGTGCCAATAATACAGTGTGAACTCTGTGGCAGGTACCTATATTAAACCTTACCTGTGCAGTACCTATTCCAATATATATCAGGGATGTTGCACTGTGCGGTTCAAAAATATTAACGAAAAGTTTCAGATATCTAAATTAATATGGAATCTAAATTATCTAAATTATCAAAACGTCAGAGGAATTCGAACTAAACTGGACACTCTCAGACTAGAAATAACTACTTCAATATATGATGTGTTGATTTTCACAGAAACTTACTTGCATCCCGATATTCACACTGCATAACTAGGAATGTCAAGATACAACGTTTTCCGCCGGGATAGAAATCAATCTACAAACGATGACATTAAAAACAATAAAAGAAGAGGTGGTGGAGTTCTGATTGCATTAGCGAAAAATATTGTCTCCAGACAGTTAAATACAAAAATCGTTGAAAGAGAGCAATTGTTTTTTATGATTAATACAGGTAAAAACAGAATTTTATTGGGTAATGTGTACATTCCGCCTAAATCGGATATTAGTATTTATCCTAAGCATGTTGAAGATATTGAAATTTTACAATTAAAATATCCAAAAGTAAAAAAATGTTATTATAATTGGCGATTTTAATCTTACGAACATCATTTGGAATCAAAACTTTATGGAATTGACAGGTATAGAAAACGCTGGCTTGTCAACTATAAACAAAGAAGTTTCAAATTTTATAAATCTAACACAATTATATAAAATTTAAAATTGTAATAAATGACTTGGTATTTTCAAGTGATACTTTAGTAACTGTAGTAAAATCAAGTGAAATAATATTACCTCTTGACAACTATCATCTTCCATTAAATATTAGCGTATCACTAAATAAAATACCAAATCTACAGTGCAAAAAATCACTTCACAATTTTAATAAAGCTGATTTTAATCATATTAATGAATGCTTAAATGCTACTGATTGGACTTTTTTAAAACAAGAAAATATTAAGGAAAATCAAGTGAAATAATATTACCTCTAGACAACTATCATCCTCCATTAAATATTAGCGTATCACTAAATAAAATACAAAATCTACAGTGCAAAAAATCACTTCTCAATTTTAATAAAGCTGATTTTAATCATATTAATGAATGCTTAAATGCTACTGATTGGACTTTTTTAAAACAAGAAAATATTAAGGAAAATATCAACGTATTCTATAAAATAATTCACAATATCATAGAAAAAAGTGTAAAAATAATGTTTTCCCTCGGTGGTTCAATAAAGATTTAATTGACTTGACTCTATTGAAGAAGAAAATACATAAAAAGTACAAAAATTCTAAATCAATTAAAGATTATATTCAATTCAATTCAATTCGACGCCAATGTCACGATCTTTCTAAAAATTGTTACAAAGAATACTTAAATAATGTGGAAAATTCAATTGCAAATAACGACATCAACATTTTATGGAAGTACTCAAAGTCATTAAAAATAAATGAAAAAGATATACCTGCTAGCATATATTATAACGTCATAAATGGAAATAATGCAGAAACTATTGTTAATTTATTTGCTTCATTTTTTAAAGATGTGTATGACAACACAATTGATAATAGTGAAATTCCTTTTTTTTCATCTAACATCAATTTACAAATTTCTTACATTCACATAGATATAAATGTAATTAAAACCCATATTAACAAATAAGATATTAAAAAAAGTTCGGGTCCTGACAAAATACCACCAATTCTATTGAAACACTGTACACATGCCTTGTCGTATCCCCTCTATTTAATTTTTAATATGTCATTGTCATCGGGATATTTTCCAATTGCATGGAAAAATAGTAACATCACACCCATATTTAAAAAAGGTGACAAATGCGATAAACGCAACTATAGACCTGTGTGTATACAGTCAACTAACTATTCCAAAACTATTTGAAAAAAATATTTTGGATAAAATTATTTTTAAATTAAATGGGATTATAACAAGGTTTCAACACGGTTTCATGAAGAATAGATCAACTCTGACAAATCTACTAATATATGAAAACTTTATAGCGAATGCCTTTGCAGATAAATGTCAAGTAGATTCGATATATACTGACTTCAGCAAGGCGTTCGATAAAGTTTGTCATAAAATATTGATAAATAAATTAAGGAGTATGGGTATAACCGGGAACTTTCTTAAATGGGTGGAGAGTTATTTAACAAATAGGCAACTGTTTGTAAAGTTAAATGACGTAATATCGGATGCCTTTTCTGCCACTAGTGGTGTGCCACAGGGCTCCCATTTAGGACCAATACTGTTTATTTTATTTATTAATGACATTGTAGACGTTTTTTCCGATGTTGATATCCTGTTATTTGCTGATGATTTAAAATTATATAAAAAATTAAAAATATTTCACACTGTATAATTTTATAAAAAAATTTAAACAAGTTGTTTAATTGGTGTATATGCAATAAACTGGCACTTAACATTAGTAAATGTCAAATAATAAGATTTTATAAAATAAAGAAACCGACAATTTATGAATACAATCTTGACAAAATTCTATTAAACTCAGTA
Source organism: Hesperophylax consimilis (assembly GCF_061612785.1). Lineage (NCBI taxonomy): Eukaryota > Metazoa > Arthropoda > Insecta > Trichoptera > Limnephilidae > Hesperophylax > Hesperophylax consimilis. Next base: position 32,022,887 of record NC_142841.1, read on the forward strand.
GAAACAATAAATGATGTAGGTATTAGTTTTAACTCAAAACTTACATTTATTAGCCAAATAACTAATATTATTAATAGAGCAATGAAGATTTTAGGATTTATTATTAGAATAACCAAACAATTTTGTAACATTGATACTATTCGCATTTTATACATAACGCTAGTGAGAAGCATTTTGGAATATAACTCTACGATTTGGGCTCCACATTACAATTTCCATATTCAAGCGATTGAGAAAGTCCAGCATAGATTCCTTACGTATATTAATTTTAAATTAGGTATTCTAAGAGAATCCGTAGACTATAATTTGTTATTAAACTGGACTAATCTCGTAAATTTATCAGATCGCAGAAAAATCTGTGATCTATTAATATTATATAAAATAATTCACTCGGTCCTGGATACCCCTGATTTAATAGAACGAATACGATTTCATTGCCCTGGTCGCGCTAACAATAGACTGACTCTACCGTTCTACTATAATAACACACATACATTATCACATTATTACTCACCAATCAGTCGATTACACATTTTGGGAAATGAACATGCTAACATCGGCGACATTTATTTTTTAAAATTAGCGCAATATAAACATGCACTCAAAAATTATTTTTCCACAATGTAACTTTATATACGCAATATGGACATGTTAAAATGAAATGATGATATTTCTCATTGTTCTTTTTTTGTTATTTTTGGTTGTGATACACTAAATAATTGTATGCTATTTTTATGTTTATAACTACTATTATGTAATGATATTATTTGTCTTACTTTTGTACTCTATTATATGTTTATTTATAAAAAGCAGTATAGCCGTTTATGTATTTAAAATTAAAAAAAATGAAAATGATATCTCCCGCATGAACTATCTTGCCGATATACAAGCAATTGTGAAGCGGGTTTGGGTAACCCAGAAACTATTTATTGGAGACCCACAAACACCTTTGCCATAGGTCACCCCAAGTGGTTAGTTACGTTTGGTGATTTAGCAGAGGTACCCGGGTTGTGTTCAGGATGCACCTGCCCACTAGGCGTGGCGTGCCAGATCGGGAGAGGCTGGGTTTGGGGAGACCCTTTGACCTCTTCTACTTGTCTCTTGACCCATCACATTCCGCCACAATGGGAGGAATATATTCATATGTCCGTCTCTCATGGATACACTGATCCCTAGATTCCTACCCAACCCTGAAACATTTTACCTTCCCAGACCTTCGTGTCTTATATTTCCTTTCAAAAAACTCTCCACAAAGCATCTCAAAAGATGAGATAGGTCCTGAGAGAAATTATTTTCCTCAAAGCCTCCTATATAGGGTTAATCTAAGCACGCAGTTCTTTGTGAGTGTAACCGTGTCCACTCATGAATGCAAGTAGCCTCTGTATTACACGTAAATTAATAATAAAAAGACAGATTATTGAATCTTTTAAGATCTCGCGAGTTAAACAGAATGTTAAAAACTGAGGAAGCTAAAATCCAACAACCTTTTTATATTTCTGATCGCAGTTGTATTCTGACTGAATACAATTATTATTTAACGTTAGATTTTTTTTATTAGTTTGCTAGTCGAGGGCCTCACCCCTCGACCACAGATGTCATCATAAAGGATCATCCTTGAAATACCCTGGACAGGAATGAAGTTGAAGTTATTCATCGAATGACCAAAATTGTAAAATATTACTAGCTATAATAATAAGAAAACTCCACAATCTTAGTCATATTGTGAAGAACGACAAATTCAAGATCACCCAATTGGAATCCCAGGGAAAGATCCGAATAAAGAACGAAAGATAGATCAAAATAGAGGAACGTCCTTAATGCTTTCGAAATCTAACTGACTGCTAATAATGCAGTTCTACAGAGATGTTTCGGGCTGCCGTAGGGTGAAGATTACTCTGATGACAGCCAACTTCCTATAGGAGGGGGTACTAGAAGGATAAGCAGAGCTCTCTCAAGAAATCTATTAAAAACGTTTTTTATGCATAGCACAAAAGATAACAAATTCGTATAAGCAATAATTAGTCGCCTGTAATATCAATACAAATTGAAAATATTAAAAATATGTTATAAGTAGAAATATAATATTTTACAAGTAGAAATATTTCACCAACAAATGTAGATATAATATGTCTCGACGCCATCTAGTGGGAAATTTAACACTAACAAAGCATTTCCTACAAAAATAAACTTGATTGTTTACAGGTGAAAAAATATAATAAGCAGTAATTGTTGATTGAAGTATTAGTACCTATTGAATTATTTGGCGTGTTGGAAATAAGCCAACGTGGCTCAGTAGTTCAGAGCGTCTGACTGGACATCAGAAGACGGGGGTTCAATTCCCGGCGGCGGCATTTATTTTTACTCGGGAGATATTTTTAATTTGTATTGAAATTTATTACTGTTGCGATGAAGTCCAAACCTTCAAACAATATTATCTGTTTTTGTGCAATTATGTTATCAAATTTCATCAGTAAACATTCTTATTCAAAATAACAATAAATTTTAATAAAGCTTCAAGTATCTATTACCTTCAAAAGCGAAGATTTTAATCGCCCTTGATGTCGTGTCTTTACTGAATGACGCCCAACTTCTAAAGGCCGGTTATTATTATTATAAAGGAAAGACAAATAATTGAGATTGGCAATATCTGATAGTAAAAATATATATCGCTTATTGGTGCTGTGAGTTTCACCAAGTGGAAAATTTAAACAGTAAGTTGAAATATATTCTATTCTGTTAAAAAAACGTGTCCACAGAGAGAAATATGTATTGCTTATTTATTAAGAATCTTTGAATAAGAAGAAAATACTAATTAATATAGAATCAATAGGTTAAGGTGCTCCCTTAGCCGCTGTGCCCACATGATGCACAAATGGGGACTTAAATAGTCAGCGATGTGTGAATGTGGTGCGGTACAGACCACCGGACATGTGGTCAACGAATACGCGTTCCATTCATTCCCCGGCGGGATTGATGATGTTCACATTGCGACGCCTGAGGCCCTTGAATGTCTTGGAGACCTAGATGTCCCCTTCTGACCCTCCACCATACGAAAGAAGAAGAATAATCTAGAAACATGAAACAGAAAAAGACACACTGAACCCAGAAACTCTAAATATGTTAATAAATCTATTCCTAGTTTTGAACGTTATATTTTTTTCTGTGTCTTGTATTATTTTCTTCTTCAATAATATATTACATATGACGTATAACCTTCAAAAGAAGTTTTATTTTTATTGTTCTTGAATTTTAAGAATCTCTTCAAATTATTGGTAATCCGAAAACACGGGATTTCAGGCCATTTCCTGATAAATTCTAAGTATATTCCTAACATATCGGAACATGTGATCATGAACCTGCATTTGCCTTGACAATATATAGAATTATTAGAATTTTTATGAACACGTGTTGTGATATCGTGAAAATATAATCGTTTTTCACAAAAAGTTTAACAGGAAACTTATTAATTCATTATTTTAGGGACTGCAATCCCGTTTTTAACCGAATTACCAATAATTTGAATAGATTCATATTTTATCAATACTCGAGTGCAGGTTAGATTTTATTTTATTATAAAGATACGTCGACGATATATTACATTCTGTTTATAATACCACCTTATTGTGTACATTTTAAATATATAAAACAAACCGGTTTCGGTTCACCCTGAACCTTCATCAGGGTTATATAAAACATATTGAATCAATAACAGAGTTATAGTGTAAGCGAGGTAAGACAGAAAAGGGAGAGAGAACATCAACTTTGGCTCGGGGGCAGGGGGAGGTAGGGGTGAAAGTAGGTGGAGAGGAGGTGAATATGTTTGAAATGGGGCTATTTGACAAATCTAATTGTTTATTTAGTAAATTGTTTTTATTTATTTTTAGGGATTTTTTTTAATTTCCAGAACTTCTAGATTGTATAAACGTAAATCAATCCCATTTCTGTGCAGCACATTTATTACCGAGGATTTATTAAAAAAAGAGTCATCTTTATCTATTCCATTTGTTGCGAATTCTGAAAAACCTAAAAATTTTATATCCAAGTGTTTGCTACATGTGAAAATGCAATATTTATATTTTATTTTTCACAATTTTAGGCACTTTTTGTGTTTGTTTAATAGGGAAGGGCATTGCATTTTACATTTTTGTCCGTTTTTATCGCCTCAGGAATTCATTTCATCTAGAGTATCAGAAGATTAAAAGGGATATTTCTTGAACTGGAACAAATTATGTAGCTAGTGAAAATTAAGGTATATCGCTGGGTTATCCTAAAAAAGCTTGTTTGTCTAAGTGATGCTTGGTTAGCCTATACACTTCCACTTTTTCTCGCGTCGTATATCATATTTGAGGATATTTTAAGTAGAGTCGTAAAGCGACCCGTTCCCACGCATGAAATGTCAACCGTTTACTAATATTATAAGGCATGTATCTCGGCTGTGAACTGGTATGATTCGTAAATATGACCTTGGCTCTACACAGAGGTCAAAACTTTATTTTGCGGACCTGCACCTCGTTCCAGAGAGCAAAATACGTTCAGTATCGCTCTGGTAAGAGACACCCGTACACCATAATTGAAACATTGTTTGAAAGAGCTTTCGAATTATTAAGTGACCACAAAAAGAGCTGACTGGTATTAGAATTAGTATAAGTTCCCCTAAAAATTCCCTACCAAACCTTGAAGTTGAATCACAGAAGTCACTGAAAACCCTCCAACCAAAACCTAGTTCACCTCAGCACAAATCTTCTAGTGAGGAAGACTAATCAAATATTTTGCCTCTTTTTTATATATATGGTTAAAATACATTTTATCTTCTTAAAATGTCAAAATTATCTAGTAGATAATTAATAAAAAATAAAATAAAAATATGAATAAACCTAGTATTTATTTATAATAATAATAAAACCACCGGAATATTAATTACAGATTATTTTAGAGAAAAATCTCAGGGCATTTAACATTTTTTTACATTTGCATCATATGCAATATAATAGATTTACTTACGCATATATTTTACATTTGCATCATATGCAATACAATAGGTTTATTTATGCGTATATTTGATCTAACTTTTTAAATTTTATTTACTTAGGTTATTTTCTGTTAAATATGTACTATACTCATTCAGTTGATTATTTTATTGTGAGTTACATATTCAGTTTTATTTTTTTTTGTTTCTAAATGATATATTTGTGCACATAGTTATTCATTTTATAATCTGTGTACGACTACCACGATACGTGAAAGAGCCTAGTTTAGTAGTTGAGAGAACTCAAATCAATTTTAATGGGTAAAAAGTTCAATGAAAAGAATTTAGAAACTGGACTATAAAATGTAACTGCACCTCTCTGAAATTTATCAGACCAAAATTGCTTAGCATTTTTTTTGTATCCATCGGGGTAGTTTAAAACTCTCGTATCTCGTCAGTATCGTTATTTCCAACCAACCACCCATAACTTTAAAGCTCAATTCTATGTCTAAATTACCATTTTTAAGTCAACAAAATGCTGCAAGTGACAGAATGGCTGATTTTGAGAGTTTGTTATTGCAAAAGCTCTGCCTGCAGATAAGAAATAGTGGAGAATTTCGTACAAAATCATCCCAGAGTTTCATTCAAACTTTGGCGCAGATTGCGACTCTCGAGCAGTTCAAAGCTTTCAAATATGCGACTCGTAAAGTTCTCGAGTGTAAACTCATAGGTATAAGTGAGTCGACGGTCCACAGACTACAGAATTCCATAGTACAGAACACTGCATCCATTTCGCGAGTGTCGACAGTCAACACAGTTGCGTTCAGTACACATACTGCTGACGGTAAACTGTGGCAATATTCCGTTTCTATTGATGTGTCATCCCGGGCGAAAACATCTTTCAGCGAGATACTGCACAGAAGACCGCGTAGAATTAGCCAGCTCGACAAAAGTTATACGTGACATTTGAATATTGGAACACGTCAAGGGCTATTTGGATAGAAAAATTCTAAGTATTACAAGATTAGTCACAACCCAGAAGGAACGTTTAAAAATGAGATAATTTTAAAAATTTTGTGTAAAATAGACATTTACTATGCTTATCCCAGTATAACCCAACCAAATTTAATTTTCAAATGAAAGAAAACTTTATTTTTAACTACAATTTATATACCGCTAATTGCACCCTACTACACCCCTTTACAACTTTTTTGATTTTTCAGAAACGAGTTTAGCATAGGTTATTTTATTTTTCAAGCATTTGAAATGTTCTTATTATCTGTTTTTTTTAAGTTTTAAGTACTTTCACATGTTTTGCAAATGTTAATAATGGAAATGTATCATTAGTATTCGTATTTTTAAGTACAATTTATACACAAGTTCGATAATAATAAACTGTTATTGAATATTTCAGTCGAATATTGTTACAAATTAATCAAAGTAGTTTGTTTGCATCTTACTTCATATTTATTGATTTTTAATTGAAAGCTTTTAAAATTGTGATTATATAAAATATAGATTATTATTTTTCAGCTTGGGGTCATTTCAATTACGTAATTAAATTCCCCATTCAAAAAGTAATCAGAAAATGATTCTACAATAACTGAAATTTCATTGCCATCAAAAATCATAAATAAGACACTTCATAAACGACCAATTAATATACTAAATAAGCCGATAAATTAATTTTGTCAAGCTGGCTTATTCTAGACAATCCACTGTGCGCTGTAGGATATAAATCACTATTGTATGTCGCACGAGGAGGCTTTAGCTTTGAGCACAGGGCTGTGAATTAGTTTGAAATATGCGCTTTATTACATTTTAAAAATAATTTAACAGTACGCAAAATGTTAAAAAGTTTATGAATCTGAATAGGCGGGTTCTTACCCTACCTTCTAGGGAAAGCCTCACAATCCCAAACGGAGATGCCAAAGTCTCACTGGCTCCGGACTGTTGGAAGCAGTTTCAAGATGGATTCAATAGGTATTCACCAAAACTTTACTCTTGGTGAATATCGTACAAGAGTCTCAACTGTTCCCAACCATTTGGAACCAGTGAGACTCTGGTATACCCAATTTGGGTATGTTGTGAGGCTGCAGGTGGTGGGGAGGAGAAGGAATGGGGAAGAGGAAGGTGCAAGAGTACTTGGATATTCAGATGTTGTCACCAAACATTGCCAATACCCTCTCAAGCAACGTTTCAAATCTAAATGGTTGTCTTATACCAAGGCGATACTGAGATTATCATCCACTCTAGAGAATTCGGTAGGTTCACATTATTTTTTTTTTAATGAGTAAATTCTGAAATGATACAACTCATCAAATAAAAATTACTTGCGCATGCCAGGATTCGAACCCGTGACCTTCGGATTGCTAGTCAATAGTCTTACCCCTCGACCACGGAGGCACTCTTACGCGGTATTCAAATAGAAAAGATAAGCTGTTACGTGTAAAAAAATTTTGTTTTTTAAATAATTTACTTTTCTGCTAGGTGAATCACAGGAAAATTAAATATGTTATCAACAATGCTGGAACTCGTATTTTTACAGCAAATGTATGTGAGCGTGGAACCAAAACCTTCAAGATCACAAGGCCGGGACAGTAAATCAAATTAGCCTCCTAACTTGTATGGGAACCTCCGAAAAATCCATTTTTAAAACTATTTTTTTGTAAAATCCTCCACAAGTTAGAAGGCTGCTTTGAATGAGTTTCCCGGCCTTGTGATCTATGAAGTTTTGGTGGAATACGGTGTATAATTATCTTATGCAATCATATTATCACAAATGAAAATCGAGTCAAATACATTTAAATGTTGCCCACTTACTACATTTATTTTTATTTTACTTTATTTGCTACATGTTGAAAGTGTGTAACTCAATATTATTATTTCTATTATGGGATGCCCGAGGAAGACATGGCACGATCGAGTAAATCAGATACTTAAGTCAGGCCATGGCAATAGTCAGAATAATAGAAGAGTATGTATGAGACTATGTATGCATGCGAATTGGCGGCTCGTCTTATCTGCCTATCCCTGCGGGAAAAAGATTATGTTATTCCACTGTAAATAAATATACTAATATGCAATTATAAGCAATAAGAGCTACTCGTTCTAAAACCCTCTTTAATTGTAACAATTCTAAGACTGAACATTTCAAACACTCGCTTGTACCTAGATTACATGAAATTAGTAATAGGTACGCAGATGTAGCGGATCTGATCAACTGCATAGAAGCTAGGTACAAAAAGGCTTTAATATCATATCTTTTAAATCATGACCAAAAAATATCTTCTCATACTTACGTAAAAAGTCAAATAAATATGTATGTATATAATGATCTGCCTGGGGCAACTGAGGAAACTTGGGTCAATAATAATAGTCAATACCTTGAACCAACAGCTTGATTGGCACTTACCTACTTTCAACCAAAACCTGAAAATAAATACATACATTTTAGCTATTGTAATATATTATATCACGTATCTATATTATCATATATTTCAATCAATACTAATCTAACCTAGTCTACCTATAAGTTTTGCATGTACTTGTATCTCTAACTTTTTATATCCATCTAAAGTTTCTGTTAATTGTTAATTTTCTGATGTCACCGTTTATAATTTACTGTATATGGTATATATTATACCGTTGATATTAAAATAAATAAATAATTAGTCGCCTGAAATATCAATCCAAATTGAAAATATCTCCCTAGTAAAAAATAAATGCCGCCAATTGTATTGATATTTCAGGCGACTTATTATAGCTTATAATTATTTGTTATCCTTTATGCTATGCGTAAAACCTCGTCTTATAGACATTAGTTTATCATTAAAAAAAATAATACTTATATGCAATATGTACTGTAATATGCTGCATACGAGGCCCAGATGATACAGTTTGCCTGCAATACACTGACTACCAATAGGAATGAACGAGAATTCCTAATGACAAAGCGCAGCAGTTTAAATGCTCTGCTACATAAGTCATTTAAATTTAAGATGATGCATACGAGGCCCAGATGAAACAGTTCGACTACAATATACTGTACATAAAATTGCCTTATAAAATTACGAAATTATAAAAAACGTTCCATGGTTATAACCAGATTTTTTTTTATTTTCTCTTACCACCATCATTATAGAAAGAATTTTTTTTTTGTGGAATTAATGTGAATTTTTCTAACAAAGGTCTACCCATAATCATGGAAAACCCAGCTACTAACTAAGATATTGTACGTTCGACATCGGTTCTGCCACAATCTAGACGTACAACCAGTGCCTACTTAACTTTACCAAGTTCCAGGAAGAGTCCCCGAACAAATATGTTTTCCAGTTCAAATTAAATAAACAAAACCTTTTGTTTGCTTCATGAAAAAGGTTTTTGATTGTCTTGTTAAAGGGTTATGTCAATAGAGGTATTGTGATTTTATCACAACGAATAATTCAGGGAAAAGATTACAATGGATTTTAATGTAATACTATGTTATTGTAGATCTATCGTTTGTGTATAATTCGTTGAAAAGTTTAGCGATCACCAATTTTGGCTTGACTACAGTGCATTATAAGAAATCCTACAGTTGTACATATTTTTCAGACAACTTTTATGAAGTAGGCGCCTATGTAAATGAGGTTTATTACAATCATAGAATAAAGAAAAACACAAGAAGAAGCAATGTGGGCGTGTTTCTTTTTATGTTTTCTTATCCATATCTAAGTGACAACAGCGCAATCATTATTTAATACACAAAATATGAAAATTTGCACTTGGACCATAGTGATTTCTTAAACCCGTTTATGCTTGTTTTAACCATCTTGATTTTGTTATTTAAAAATATTTATCAAAACGATTGCAGCGTTTGTTTTACTTAATTTTCTTCTTTTCTTATTATTTGCCACACTGTACCTCTTTTCTCATTCTTTAAAATAGGTGTTACCGTGGGATTAGATGGCAACAAATGAATGTAAGGATTTGTTTATTATATAGACATAAAAAATATATATATTTAAGAACTAACATCCTACTATTACATCTGTCTGGCAAAGGGCTTGCATAGATAAAATGAAGGTGTGATATGTTCTTGATGCGAAGCAGAAGGTTCCGGTTCTTCACAGCAACTGTCCCAGTTTATATTTCATCCAAAAAATAATTCTGTAGTCCATTGCAAAATAACCTCGCGCTGCTGGTCTCCAAAAGGGTCACTCTTAACCAATCAGGATCGGCAGATGTCATCCGATTCAATCAATCCAATAGTCAATGCTCCATATGAAAAGCTGATGTTTACAAAATTGGCGAATGTGTTCGTCGAACCTCAGCCAAGAGGAATGCCCACTGCTCTCGGCTGGTGATCAAAGAATGCCACTGCTTCCAATACAAATATTGCAAATCACCGATTCTAGCTTCCTCTGGTTTGAAAACTCTCCAAGTCAAAATTCCAGGGCTGTCAATTTGACCAATAGCAAAATGACAATGTGTAGGTACTTAAAGATCACATACACCACGACCATACATGTGATGTAGGTAAAGTGATGTACACACCTTGTTACAAATCTTATATGTAAGATAGGTACCTACGATATAACCTATAAAGGGGTTGGAACACAGAGTGTTATGTGGGACTGGTTTAGTATGTTAAAGGAGTGCCCTGGGAATGCCTACCATATTTGACACTATTTAATAATAAATGTAGGTACCTAAATAAATATTATGTTTACGACAAAACTTCTTTAATCTATTCAATGTTTCTCTTTTAATCTCTTTGCCCAAATACGGTTCTACCCATTAGGCTTACTGCTCGTAGCAAATTGAATGCGTAACAATATCCCTTATTCGTGAATATTGTAATTATTAATATTGAAACTCCATCCCTTCATAATTTATAGAAATAAGTTTATCCATTACCCAAGTTCTCAGATTACGAATAATTCAATATTTGATCCCGCCCGAATTGGAATATTTGTTTTTGTAGCCGGTTGGATGTTTAATTATGAGATACAACCTTTTCAGTGCCGTGCTATATCTGTTAATAAGACCGTTATACCGTATAAGAATAATATTGTTTAACTTTTTCCTCCACTTGTTTTTTAGATGTTCTCAAAAGAGTAATGAAAAAATCTAAATAAAAATGTTCATCAGAAGCAAATAGTTTTTTTTTCTAAAAAATTTTCGTTCACACAAAAATATATCTTTTTGAAATGATTTTTTTGTTTCATTTAACAGAATGATTAAGATCAACATTTAATAACCGCCGGAGTCGTGATTTTTTTTATCAATAATTGGTGTGTGTGATTTTGCACAAAAAAGTCTAATGTAAGAAAGATTTTATTTTTTGAAATAAACTCCACATATACTTACTGATATGTGTGCAATAATGAAGCAAATAACTAAATGTTAATTCAATATCCATCAGTACCAATATATCCGATTTTCGCACCGGACTTAAGAGTCATAAAAACATTAATGCTTTAGTTTTAGATGATTTGAAATAAAACTCTTTAAATCTAATTTTTTTTATTTTTCATTATAAACACCCGCTAAATCCACAAAGCAGTTTGTCAGCAGATAAATTTCATTATTATTTTTATTACCACGCTAAAGCATTAATATAACGAAAAACCACAATATAGAAAATAGAGATAGAAAACAGTACAAAGATATATAATACACAGACAGATAGATATCACACGAGCAACTTAGGTAATATAGGCATACAGACACTCAATGGCACACAACATACTCATAGGCATACACACACACTAAATGGCACACAACAAACTCATAGGCATACACACACCCAATGGCACACAAAATAGGTACTCATAGGTAAACCCACACACTCAATGGCACACAACACACCCATACGCATACAAACACTCAATGGCATACAACGTACTCGTAGGCATTCACACACTCAATGGCACACAACATACTCAAACACACTCAAAGATATATTTATACATAAGATTACATGCATAAAATCAAATCATAGAATAAAAATCATTTTTAAAAACCTATTTACCATTTTTTGATGTCAGTTATTCGCTTTATTTTATTCGCTTTTTATATGCATTGGCGTCGTATTAAATAAAGTAGGTTAATATAAGTGTATTTGTTATTTTTGGAATGAACTTGCTTTTATTTTGACTAAATATTGTGTTGTATGAAAGATCTACTTTTTCTTTATATATGGAATCAGAAAATAGGTTTTGACGTACAATTTTAAACCATAATTTCCCTCGAACCGGCAATGTATTACGAAGTCATTTAATAATTTAACGTATCTTCTTTGGGCTTAAATACTTATACTTACCAAAAGCTTAGTAATCCTGTTTTAGATTGTTTGAACATAACCTATATTTGTCTTTCACGAGTTTTCCCAAGAAGTTATTCCGTATCTGATAGTAGATTCCGCTAGTGACAAGTAGATTGTTTTTAACTTAAGCGAGATTTTCCACGGTTTCGTTTAGGGCCTTTTTCATCTCCAAGAAAGGAGTGAACCTGACAGCCTCCGTAGTCGACGAGTAAAGCTCTCGACTAGCAAGCCGAACGTCGCGGGTTCAAATCCCGGCGTGAGCAAGTAAATTTGATTAGATTAATATGTATTATTTCACAATTTATTAAATAAAAAAATATTTTGTTTACTTGCGTCACGTTCCGGAGTGGAAGATACTCTCAGTGACGCCCTGGTGTAAGACTACCATTGAGAATTGAAATTTTGCTTGAAATGATTTTGGCCGTGTTTGGTGACCAGATATGAATAACCAGGTACTCCCCCACCTTCCTCTTACCCACCTCCTTGCCCTCCCCACATCCTTCAACTGGGATACAGGATGCCATAGTCTCACTGGTTTCATGATAACTCAACACAGTGACAATTCAACACACTTAATATAAAGTCATTAGATACGATGAAAAAAAAATTTAAACCTAACCTAACCTAACCTACTTAACACAGTTAATAAAGTTTTTGTTTCATCACTTTCCATGACTTTATATAACTTTTTAAAGATGTGATGAATTATCATTGTGATGATTTATCCGCTTACCAGTCTCACTAGCTCCAGACGGTTGGGAGCCGTTGGGGCCTATCAAAAAAAAGAACCAGTTTCTAAAGATATGCTGTGTTATATGAAGGATGAAACACGACATTCTTAATATCAATCAGCAACTGACCTGTTAAATACATGATTCGTCAAACGACACTTTCTCAAAAATACTTGTCACGCTATTGCTTCAGTGCAGAAGAGAAAAATGGCGCTATGACTTTGAACAAACTCCCTTTGAAGTTACTGCTAGAACAAATACAGCATTCCAAACTTTATACCTTGTTCAAGACCGTGAGTTCGTCTTTTTCGAGAAAACGTCGGTTATTATTGGAACAGCTTTGTGCAAATATTACATTAGCATTAGGGCAGCAAAGCATCAATTTCCTTGGAAACATTTCGAAAGAGTCCCATCAACACAATCTCATTATATTTCCATTTGTCTATCTTGTAACTGCAGTGCAACATTAAGTGACTGTTTGATGTTTACGTAAACACGTACCAACACACCGAATTGGTTCAATTCTGTTCAGTTTGTAGATTGAATCCATGAAAGTGGATTCGGCTTTACATGGGTACTACGAACACGGTAATATTATTGTGAAGTTGTGATTTACTACTACAAAAATGAATTGTTATATCTGCGTTACTATGCAGATTTCAGTGTTGGGAACTCTTTGTAAAAAGTAAAAGGTTTTTTACTATAATTGTGTTTATTTACGTTACAATTAGGACTGGATATAGCTACACTGTTCATTACTCGAGGGTTGGTAATTCTCTGGTTCGAGAAGCTTTTTCCCTCTCAATATCATCTCACAAGTACTTGTTACACTCTAGCGACATCTAACGGACTCTGGAGTAAGCTTTATGACTAGCGCCATCTATTGCTTAAATACTCAACCTTATTACCATACATCACAATTCTGAATAAATTCATATTACAATTGATATTATAAATATACCAATGCACAGAAGTAACATTAAATTAATATGCAAGTCTATGAATGATTTACCTTTTAGACGAATATTGTAAGAATGGATTGTTTCACAGAATTTGAACAATACATCAAATTTCAACGTTAATTTTCGGGTTTTGTGAAAGTCCTATTCAAGTTTTGTTGTTATATCACTATAAGCCAGTTACTTGACAGTACTGAAATAAAAACAGAACTGGAAAAGATCTTTCACAGAACTTGAAAAATAACTTTGAAATTTCAAGAATTGTTCAAATTCTCTGAAACAACCCGTCAACAGGTCATATTGTCTGATTCCTTGTACAGGGAAAGAGTTTACGATATAAATAATACAAGATTCACTGAAAATGAAGAATTTTTGGTTCCAAAATTTATTAATAAATACGATGAAAGAATCCTAAACTATATTGTACTCAAAATATTTAATAAACTCCCAATGACAATTAAAAATAATACATTCTAAAATAATGATGATGATCATTGATGCCCTATTGAAGCCATTAGAATTCACATTTCGACTTACAATTTTGATATACTTTATGTACCTACCAATATTAATAATTAACTTTGTGTTCAACAATAACTCACCTCATACTTCGACATATGACAGGTCTTATACAAATCTAGCAAGTACTACCACTACACTACACTGGTAAATATTTCTTTTGAATTATGGATTGTCTTACAGCACTTATATTAATAACTGCATCACTTGCAATAGTGTTTTTGTTTACACATAATTGTTCTTTAATTTATTGCTATTATTATCATGTTTACCACTGTACGCTTGTAATTCGATTATCGCTGTATTGTAAAATCCATTATATGCCGTTTGAATAAATATCTATGAAACTATTGATGCAAGGAGCAAAATGAGAATCGCTGATTTCTTAAAACCTGTTAAAACAGAATGGCATACCGTTTCCTAATAAACTTACAGTACATTCAAAATATATCGGAATACGTATTCACGAACCTGAGTTTGTTTTGATCGTACATAATGACGAAAAGCGAAAAAAAATTATGAACTCGTGTTTTACTGATAATTTATTAGGAATCATGTCAATTCATTCTTTAAAGGCCTGCAGTTCCGTTTTTAACCGGGATGCGAATAATTTGATGGGATTTTTAATAAATTGGCAACATTTTATATCAGTAAGTTTTCTCCTTGTGTGATTGTTTATGTACTTGTTTGTTATATAATGATTATATGTACTTCTTTTTATACTATTCTGTTAATTGATATTGATCTAACTGTTAATTTATTATCAGCATTATTATACATATGTACCGTTTGAAAATGAACCACGTTATTACATAAAATGTGGTCAGTTGGTATCTGCTAACAAATTACAGTATTTTGCATCGACATCAATACAAAAACAAAACAAAAAAGAACAAAAAAATACATCACGTTCTAGTTTCTAGATGCAAAGCGAAATAACGAAACGCATAAGAAAAGAATAGCCAATAATGATGGGTGAATTGACGAAGTATCTACATATTATAATAGCCTGCCTAGCGTGCAATGGAACAATACATCAATGGAACGCATTAGAAAGGGATAACTGCCATAATAATATGATCGCCCGTCGTTTCTGTATGCGACGGCCCACTGACGGGTGAGCACTGAGCAATGAGCATGTAACAAAAATCATGTGAATAATTGTATTTATTGAAATGATAAGTGATTTTTGGACACATACTAAACGCAGTAAATCTACAGTATTCCCACTGGACCTAGTTCAATGAAACCACGCGCGTAAATTAGTAACCCATGTTCTCTTTTAATTCATCCAAGGTAGCTTGGCAGGCTTGTATATTAATAACAATAAAAATAAATTAATATTACGATTTATATCAGAAAATTAATTAAAATACGCAGACACCATTTTAATACTTACTATCCAGAAAAATAAGAAGAAAAAGGTACAAGTTCGATATCCAATAATGTAGTTCGATACATATGATATGTGGGTACTTTTTATGTATGGTGGAAAAGCAATCTTAATTTAAATCAAAGAGGAAAATGTAGAAACCATCATGTTTTTTTTATTATTAAGCAAAGATTTGCAGGTAGAATTTTTGATGGAAAGTTATTAATATATAGGAAAGCTTTATACCAATTGATCTTGTATGAATCAATATCATTTTCACGTTATTGTTCTCGGAAATGGCTACGAACATGGTATTACTGAAACACGAATCTTGTAAACACTATACCATATTTGAACTGATGATATACAGTGCAAGACTGTCCGAAACGAATGATCAGTAAAGAGAGCTACAAGCGTAACACCCCATAAAATAACATATTTTAATTCGTATCCATTCGTGTACCCTTATCAATCAGCATTATTCAAGTATTTATACATTTCATCACGTTTTTCCACATTCGTTCTACAGTAAATTAATGGAAAACTCCCGGTCGTAAATAAACCTTTTTCGGAGTTGGAAATTTTTTATAAAAACTTTTTGTGCAAAATACCCATTCAAAATTTTAAATTCTTTATGTCTGGTAGGTAGTGCTATTTTCAATAGATGAAAGGGCCGTTTGAATCACTTGACCCTTTCATTTGATATTCCGTTACATCTACAATCCAATCTTGCATCTGTTGCTGTTGAAATAAATTGATATTGAGACTGAATTGTATAGCAACTGAAAGAGAGGTCAAAAATCTCTAAAGATGTTTTCAATTTCTATTTAAAGAGAAAAAAGGGTGAAGCTTTCACCAAATTCTGAAAACTTCATTTTAGAAGCTTTTTTAATTAACAGCGGCTTTGATTCTTAGTTTATGGTTGACTGGGTAAAGCTTTCTTTTGATCTTAGCAGCTTTTTCATTCGTTTTAATCGTTCGGTTGGTGATTTTAATTATTTAATCTGAATGCTGAGATGTTTCAGGTAACGGAATGGCATCTGGTGCCGTATTGTGAAGTTCAGAACTGTGTTTATCTAGTTGATTGGGCCTATAGAATCTCATGATTATTAGCAATACAATGGATCCAGTAAAGCAGCTGTATTACAACTGGCTGGGACTATTCTGATGAATTAATGTCAATAGGCTACGTAATAAGATTTTAGTTGGAGATGAGACGAACATGCGGCAATGCTGGTAAATTCTAGATATATAGATATATATAAAAAATTTCATGCAAAGGGATTTTAAAAAATTTAACGTTTTAAAATTCAGAATTGTTAATAACTAATTATTGGAGATATAATATATTAGGACCGAACTGAATTACTATAAAAGTAAACTCTCTAATTTTTTATTTTTTACTAATATCTTTTAACTATTTTTGTGAAATATTACACCAAAAACGCCAAACCAAGCAAGAATATTTTCATTTTTTTTATTATAATTACATGTTGTTAATCTTGTTATCTCCCTATTCCCCTCTCTAAAAATAATATTTAAGATCGTTACCCCCTAGCTAAAATATACATGGAATCTCTTCAAGGCATCGACGCATATTCATTATGACTTAATTTCATGTTATTAATCTTGTTATCTCCCTATTTTTCTTTCTGAATAGTACGTTATCTTACAAACTATAATACAAGTAGTTCTATGAACAGTAGAACTCGCTTCAAAAAGTACGTTTCTTCTTTTCTCATAACTATTTAATATATTAAAAATTAAATTCTTTCGAAATAATAAGATTTGCCTGCATAAGTACCTACCTAATTAATTATAACCCGTATAATTTTACGTAACTTTTTTTATTTCGAATAAGGAGTTATACAATTTTTCCAAAGAAAAATCACTTTTTCAATGGCAATTCTGTTTTCAATAACTGCGAATAAACACATGATATCAAAATTTAAAAAAATAATCTTCATTAAGCCATTTAAACGGCGACCATCTTGAACCGGAAACCGAACGTACATACAAATGACAAATTTAAAACGTTCGAGTTAAAACTGGACTTCGCTATGCGCAATCAATTATACCCGTACTATCTTATCGTAATAGACAATGCAGGGGGATAAGAACATGTTAGTAGAAAACGTTACTCATAATCACGCGCATACGTACAGCGCATACCGGCTGTAATATGACAGTATTTTACCCATTTGCATCACTATCAGAGGAATATTTTAAATTGAAACTTCGATTTACTAAAGCAAATACGGAACGCATAATAGAATTGGCTGGATTTTGATGCAATTTAAAACGGACCGGGTCAATGACATAAAAAATGTGAATTTAGCAACAAAACTCGAAATGCGAAAATAACCGTGTTTTTGAGGTATGGAATAAAGTGGTCTAAAAAAATCATGAATATGAGTAAATATTTTAACCCGAGCAGTATACGGCCCTCTATTATAAGTATGACTGTATACTCATAGTTATATATATAATAAATCTTTATAAGTAAGACTGAAAGGATATACCCACAGTATAATATATACTTAGTCTTTATAATGAAGACTGATAGTAATTTTTTCTACCCTTGCATGTTCCTGAATAAAGCATTATCTTTTATTACTTAAACAAAGTCCACGTTTCCAAAAGAAGTAGAATTCTGGTAGTTGCATTATTGATTTAGTATGTACATTTTTATAGTACATTTTCTTTGAGAGATATTTATTTTAAGATACGTATTACACTTGGGTAGTCTGCTACGGAATCCGCCGTGATCGATTCATACTGAAATAACTTTGAGTACAAATTTCTGAAATGAACGGCAGGCTAGATGGGTTTCAATTACTAAAATACTGTGCAATTCTTTCAGTCGTATATTAGTTTACGTAACACTTTATTGACAGTTCGTTGGTTAGTTGCGCTGTGAGGGGTTTATTTATGGTCGCGCTTCCCGTCCCAGAACGGAACCGCGCAAAAGCGAAAAAAAAAAATTTAAAACGTCTTGAAGTTTCAAATTTCATTACTATGTTCGTTGAAAGACTGGCCGTTATGGTAAATTTAAACTTATATTAAGCAAACATTAAAAAGTTCTTATATTCATTTTGGATATGCTCATTATATTGTAAATTATTAAAAGGACTAGAAATCAGACATTTCTCAGGTGTCAGAAATAATTAAATGAAGCACATAGAATTTCGAGAAGTTGAGATTTTTATAAGTTGTATTAACCTTAAAATAAAATTGGAATCTTAACGCCGTAAGTGAAGAAGCCATACACAAATATATGCGACCCGCTGCCTTGGTGTATTAACAGACATACGGTTGAATTTGCCCTGTTTTTTTTCATTCATCTTCAGGCGATTCACTACGTCGTGTAATATTTTAAATTGAGCCGCTACCAATAACAAACCTTACGTAGATGGCGATAAGGTTTGAATTCCCGCTTAACACCATCCGCCTGTTTTGATTTATGCAAGAAAAAAACATAGCTAACAAGTGCCTTCTATTTTATTTTGTGGATTTTCAGGCATATATATTTAATTTTTTTCCGATCATTTTAGAAATAACTTAATTTGCCACATTATACAATAAAATCATAACCGAAAATGGGTTCGTAAGTAGGAGATTTTTAACTTTAAAGCAGTTTTCATAGGCTTTATACATTTTTTGTTTATGTGCTTATAAAAAGACTTATCTAGGCGACCAAATTTTCAAACCAAAAACACACGATTTTGCATTATTACGTAGTGCATTACCTTAAATAAAGCACATGGAGTTTCAAGAAGTTGAGATTTTTATAAGTTGTATTAACACTAAAATAAAATTGGAATCTTAACGCCGTAAGTGAAGAAGCCATACACAAAAATATGCGACCCGCTGCATGGTGTATTAACAGACATACGGTTGAATTCGCCCTGTTTTATTTTTCATTAATCTTAAATATAAATAACTTATATCCGTAGGTATTGTTCTTAATATACGGGATTTTCCAATAAGAGGTGTTATTTTGATATTAAATCGTAAAAGATCAATTGTTTTGTTGCTTGTGTGGCACGTAGCGCCGTCTTGTTAAAAGTAAACGTTGTCCAGATCAATACCATCCAATTTCGGCCATAAAAAAAACATTAATCATCTCTCGATATCCATTCACCGTAACTGTTGCTCCAGCCTCATTTTCGAAAAAGTTAAGTCCAATGACTCCGCCGGACCATAAACCGCACCAAACAGTCACACGTTGAGGAAAAAAAGGCTTTTCAACAATAACTCTTGGGTTTTCCGAGCCACAGATGCGACAATTTTGATTGTTGACGAAGCCACCGAGGTGAAAATGGGCATCATCACTCAAGATGATTTGCATTTGATTCACTCAAGTGAATTTTAATAATTTCAATGCGTTGTTGAAGCGTGTATCGTTCCATTTTATTAATGGCGTAGTTTCTACTTGTCAAATGTTAAAAAATGACAGCTTCAAAAGTAACATCTACCGAAATAGCGGGCTATTCAAAATAACACCTCTTATTGGAAAACCCTGTATATATATATATATATAAAAACGGTTACTTAATTATAATGTGGGCCTCGGGCATACCCCCTTATTAAAGTCTTGTGTCGCCTAAAGGGTAGCAAGGCGTGGTTTAAATTCAGTTAATTTCTGTTCATTCAACTAAAAACTTAAATTATGTGTTTTTTGCAAAGTATGTTATCGTCATATTTATTTGTTAATGTTTTTAAATTGCTTAATTTATATTATCTGTTTAAACTAGATATCCACAGATTACGTACGTATTTCCCAATCGTCAAAACTTTCTAATTTATTACGTGATATTGTATTTTATAAATATACGGAATGAAAACTTTTATAATTAAGGCATGAAACAAATAATAATTACATAGCCTCCGGCTGCTGACTTAATCACAATGGAACGATTAAAACCATTGATATAAAATAAACCAGATGAGCTCTTTTTTACAAGTTAGACAGTAAGTAATTTACATAACTGGCTTTTTCGTTTTTTAGTGTTTACCCTTTGGAGAGTCCTGACCACAAATTGGACACACATTCAGTCATGTCAGTCTCTTGCTGTCTTCTTTCAGATCCTTACGATGCTGGGTTGTTTCAAAACAGTAATATTCCCAACGATCCTTTAATCCCCTTTGAGAGTTGTGCACATCTAACACATAAAAATGACCGCATTCCTGCACTCAATAGCTCAAAGAATAGCGTAAGCTAAATTTCAAAGCAATCTCAATAAACATTAATCTGTGGTAGCGTGTGTAATGTACGGGTTATACTTATTTGTAATTTACGGCGGCTGCCCGAACCGTAAATTGTGTTCAGGAGATGGGAGATTGAAACGAGTGTCTGCACAATTAATTTAGTTTATTCGTGAGGACAAATATTACAATTTTACAGAACGTGGAGACGGTGGCAGAAAGAGTAGAGATAGTAGCGGTTGGATCGAACGTTGAAACAGGAATGGAGATTTCTCTTCTCATGCTCGCTTGCGTATAGCGGCGGATTAATTCGCGTTAGTATTGCCACATGTGGGGGGAAATAAAGTAGTCCCACAAATCTTTCTTTAAATATATGTTGAATTTGCACATTACCTGGTTTTAAACAAGTGTCGCCTGGGTTCAGTTTGAAGGGTTGTCAGTCCCTCTGACAGAAAGGGCAACGATAATTTGTCATTTTGAATACCAGAAAGAATACATCTCGCAAAATCAATAACAATGCTCAATTCATAATTTAATTTCGTATTGAGGACCGTGTTGGCATGACGATGAGGCGTTTTAACATTGTTTGTGAATAGTCACTCGACACGATATTCATCTGGGTGTAAAATTGTACGTGTACAATTGTATAGTCCCACTATTCAATCGATTCCACTTGGGCTGGAGTAGGTACCATTTTACACAACGTTAACTCGTTGATACGATATCGAGTCTTCTCTAGACTCGGGGCATTGCCAATATAGTCGTAAGGGCCAATATACTGGTACAGACTCGTGTATGGTTGATATAAATCCAATTGTAATTGCAACGCATTCTTATCAGCTATCCAATTCTTTGTAGTTTGTAAGAATAATACAATACACATGTTTTACAAAAAAAAAA
Organism: Hesperophylax consimilis; assembly: GCF_061612785.1. Lineage (NCBI taxonomy): Eukaryota > Metazoa > Arthropoda > Insecta > Trichoptera > Limnephilidae > Hesperophylax > Hesperophylax consimilis. The sequence continues at coordinate 32,044,854 of NC_142841.1, forward strand.
GAGACATTAAAGTTTGGGTCGAGTGAAAAAGATTCTATACATTTTGTAAAGTTCTGGGACTATCGTTATAAATGTACTATCTTGCTATTACAGTCGACAAATTCGCACAAGAGGTTAGGCTAAGGTTAAGTTGGTTTTGTGGGCAGGAATATGGATAGTTTCGGGGGTTCTTAATAGACGGTGATTAGAGACGATCAGATGGAACGAAGGGAAGATTCTATATTGTTATTTCTAATTTTGAAAAAAAAAATCACGTCGTTATATAGGATTAATGCCCAAGTTGGTTTCTTTTGAACTGAATCGGATCTTTTTTGATGAATTTCTCAAATTCTACTCCAAACTCAAGAATGCTGTGAATTATTGATGTATATTTGAGAGACATTTGGTCTGTTATTTAGTAGACAAAATCAATTTATGAAAATTATTTACAAGGGAAGAGTCATGGAGAGTTTCATAGGTCAAAATATATGGTCCTTGGAATATTATTGTTGCTAAAATTAAAAGTGAGTTAATTTATTATGAAACGATACCGAATTATTAATAAAAGTTCAAAAATGGGAACTTGTGAACTCAAACAAATTTGCAAATGAAGATATTAATGCTTTCAAATCATGGTTTGACAATAACGTAATTATAATTAATGAAAAAATAAAGTTTGTCTTTTTCTTAGAAGAAAATACCTATACAGAACGTTAATATTATGATCCACGATGAAAAATGTGAACTCTAAACAACGTGATCCTATTTGTACTGCAATCAAATCTTCTTCTGAAATTAAATATCTCGGTGTGATCATTGATCAAAACCTAAAGTACAACAGCCTCAATACAGAGTTGGCAAAGAGAATAAGGAAAGATTTAAATATTTTTAAGGTTAAAAAATATTTTAAATATGAAAATAATCAAACACGTGTACTATCAAAACCTCATAGATCACAAGGCCGGGACACTGAATTAAATCAGCAACTTGTATGAGAACCTTGAAAAAATATTTTTTTTAAATAAACTACAATACTTTAAGATGTTTTATAAATAAGAATAAATTGAAACGATTTTTTTATAAAATTCCATACAAGTTTGGTGGCTGCTTTGAATGAGTGTCCCGGCCTTGTTATGTAGGAGGTTTTGGTACTATGTTCACTCTTTGCTTATCTACGGCATTATAGGTTGGGGAGGGTCTTACAAAAACAATCTAAACTCAGTAAAAGTTTCACAAAAAAAATATCATAAAAGTAATACTTTCAAAAAATTCTTCTTTCAAACTGTTGCCAGTAGCAAATTTCGATGACATATTTAAGAAAGCGTCTTTGTCAAATGTGAAATGAAAAAAAGGATTATTAATAATTTTACATACTAATGAGAAATGAAAATCATTTTATTACCTATATCTCATTTTAAAACATGACAAATACAAAACCATTATATTTACCAAACCATAGAAAAATAGCAATCATCTCACTTCTAAATATCGCTGTATTATCAACCAATCAGAACAAATATATACAATTAAACACTTTTGCCCAAAAATGTAACATTTTGTAATATACAACCGGAATAAGAATCGTGGCTCCCTTATCAAGCACAAAAGTTATTTTTTTTTAATACAATTATTTATTACTAATAAAATAATTAAGACAATTATTATTTATTACAATTATTTTATTAGTAAATCGGTTTAACCGGTAATAAATCATTTTAAATTGGGAGAGGGTAAAATAGAATCATATAAATAAGTCGTCTAAACGTGGCTAAAACCACAGTTTAAAAATGGCCTTGAAATACGAAACAGCTGTAACAATAACAAAAACCAAAAAATGCTTTCAGAACTTAATAATTATATCATTAAATTTGATTTTAATTGAATTTTAAAAAATTAAAAGGAGTTCTACGAATTAAACACAAAAAAATAAACAAAGGTTCTTATTTGCTGATAAGGTATACATTACCAATGACCTTATAATATTTTAAAAATATAAATGTACAATGTAACCCATATTCTTTTTAAAACAAAATATATATATATATATAGATGTTGGAGATCGATGTAGCGTCTTTGAGCTGTCTATTGCCTTGTTGATATGAAATCGAGTCTTCCCGGGAATCAGAACATTGGCAATATACTCGCAATAAGGATACGATTGGTACCCGCTGAATATAGAGGGTTTATTTGTACGTACGAACTAGTAGCGACTCCTGCACAGTTGATATAAAGTGCAGTTGCAGTTTGTAGTTGTAATATGCTTTCAAGTGTCGTATCAGCTGCTCTGTATATAAAAGTAGGTACCTTTTGGTTTATTTCTTTACACGAGATGTCCCTCGGGGGCTATTTCATCTCGGGATACTGTGCTGGTCGTATTTGCTCGGAGAAGAAAGAAAGGAATAAGTAAAACTTTGTTTTAAAGAGTCACATTTTGTAGGTGAAGGGAATTTCTGAATAATAAACTATTTTCAGACGATGCATATTATTGTGCAACATAAATTTAAGGTCAATCTACCAAATACATGCACTTATTTCTCGCCTTTAAACACAGGGAAACAAAATTCCCCTCAAATATCAACACATTTAATAAAAATTTACCGGTATGATGCCCGAATAATGTGTTTATGTATCATAATATTATCATTTAGGAACATCGCATAGGAGCGATTGTGTATTATATCTTATGGTTCACTTGTAATCTTGTAAAGTATGTATTATAAACATATATTATTATTGAAGAAGAAGATAATACTAATAATTTTTGTTATTTGTTTTTGGGGTGTTATGCCGTGTTGTTATGAAAAAAGTTAGGAAAAGCTTAAATTTATCCAAAGTATATTTTTTGTGTTCATAATGTAAATCAATTCGTAGTACAGATTAATCCAAAATAGTGATTTATCGCTAAGCTTCGCCGTGGTTTAGACACATATATATGTATCTAAACCACCAAACCAATAACTCTATATATATAACTCGCATATATAATAAAAAATTATATATGCACGTAAATGAAGCAAGGATTTTTTTAAAGTGGAAGCCTTCCATTTTATCTGCCAACCCCTGCTGATATATCTCAAACTAAACGTATTTTTAATGTTTAAACCAATTATCCTTGGATGGTTAGGTACCCACAGAAAGGCAGGTACTGTACATTAATGGGTGTTTTACACAATGCTCTTTTTTCATCCAGTTTCTATGGAAAAGAGTTTGGTACAGTTTAAGATGGCGAACATTATTTGACACCTGACGTCTTTCATTGTTTTACGTAACTATGTTATATTTATTTCGTTTTATATTTTAACATTGTTTATTACAGATTATAAACATGTATTATTACTGTTCGGTATCAAAAACCACAGTTTATTTCGTATGATCTATGGTTATTTTTATGATGTTTCTAGTTTTTGACGTTTGATTAAACCTTCCCAAAATATTATTTTTTCTCTGATGCCAACAATTTTTAAGAAATCGTACGTATGAAAGTAATTATGGTGTACAGCAAAGATTTTTTTACCTGTTATAGTTTTAAATAGGTATCGGTATGAAAAACGCATCGTGTAAAACGACCATTACTTTTGGCGAGTTCTAAATTCAAGCGCCGTAAATTTCCCGCCGCCAAAACCTTCGGCTTCAGGAAACGGAACTGAACGGAACTCCACGCGCCGCGCCGTGCTGGCGGCGATTCTCTACATTACATTATTCGTACATCTATCGGACTGTTGAAAACTTCCCCGTGTCATTAATTCTGCTAAATATTGTATGTGTTAACACAAGAATGGCGAAGTCGAACGACTGTGATGCAATAAAAAAAATAAAAACAATTTTTTTTTGCATTTAAATACAACTGTATTTTTATGTAAGGTCATTTAATGAGTGATTCTACTCGTTGTTATTCGAATAGTAGACCTCGCGTCCAAAAATGGTCATTCTTTTTTATTTTTAATGAAAACATTTTTAGTAGGTTCTGAAATACCTACAGACTTACACGGAGATAAACGATTATTGCTAATTTATTAAGAATCTCTTCAAATTATTCGTAATCCGGTTACAAAACGGGATTTCAGGCCCTTAACAAATGAATTGATAGGTTTCCTGATAAAGTTTTAGTAAAATAGCAATGTATTATCACGATGTCAGAACACGTGTTCATAAAAACATTTTCGCACGTCGTCATTATATATTATCAAAACAAACGCAGGTGAATGAACACGAGTACCAATGTGTTAAAAATTTATTTAAAGTTTATGAAGAAACTACCTACAATCCCAATTTTAACCGGGTTACCAACAATTTGAAAAGATTCTCAATAAATATGCAATACTCATTTTTATCCGTGTAATTATTAATCATATATTTTTTAATCTTGAACCGAAATACGAACATAACAAACAAATTTACAGACATATGAAATGCCAAATTTATGAGATAAAACAGAACTTCGCTGCGCTCAGTCAAATATATAATGTTGATGTGCTAGAACATCTGTTCTGCCGTGTGCTATCTTGAACAAGTAGTGGTGACGAATAAGGCTGTTTTCAAGCACGAATGAACCATAGCATTCCATGAGGAACGAGCTATCAATGTTAAAACTGAGTAATGATTGTACATATCGACACGCACGCATTTTTTTTTTATTTTATAAAAAGTAATTATAATCTTTACTGATGCATGCGCAGTGCCACAGAGTTCAAGTTACAGCCTGCAGGGCAAAGATAGCCCTGATGGTAACCAGCCTCAGATAGGAGAGGCCACCATGAGAAGAAAAAGTAGTTTCGACCTGGCTGTTTCGAGTGGCTGCTTGGACAAAGTCGTCAGATTTTCATACAGGCGTCGTGGATTCAATTTCTCTGCTAGCGAAGTCATCGCACAATCGAGATTTTCCGCTTTGATTGATCGTAGTAGAAGATTTTCCGCTTTGATTGATCGTAGTAGGAGATTTTCCGCTTAGAATGATCGCACTAGGAGATTTTCCGCTTTGATTGATCGTAGTAGGAGATTTTCCGCTTAGAATGATCGTAGTAGGAGAATTTCAAATGTTTTCAATTTATCCGTGACCACCAAGTTCCACCAAACGGTGTTTTATAACCCTAACAAGGACAGCTAGAAACTTGCGCCATTGGTTGCCGTGTAATTAAATAAAATAATAGTGTACACAATATTTCAGAGTTTCATTAAAGATTTTTTATATCAAGACCCAGTAGATGGTACAAATATCCGTCATGTTGCCAAAATGTAATTGAAAATATTTTCTGTTAAAAGAACATACAACGTAAAAAGCGCTCAAAAAGTTATATCCTCAAAGAATGAATGATGACAGCAAACAAAATAACATATTATACTAACATGCCTACTTGACTGTAAAAACCCGCTATTAGATTCAAATTAGATATTAAACACAAACAATAAAAAAACAAATTATCACTGTTTTTAAATTTTCCTCCATTTAAATATCACAATGTGACAAGAGCTTTTTGCTGCTGATGGCTGTTTTTTAAATGCATTTTACGTGGCAACGGCATAGCCCGAAAACAATTATACGCTGACATAAAAATATCTTGTACAAAATGTTTATATTCTGTGCGATGAATATAATGTAAAAGAAACACTATTCTGATTTCATAAAAATGTTTATTTTATGTAAGCGAGTATTATGTTTAATTAATGTAAGGGTGTTAAATAGGTCGTAATATTTGTACTATGCTCTATTCAACACATCTTTCGCTCATTACCTTTGTTTCAAAGGATCCATATTTAAGGGATATAAATAATAGGAAAATGTTTTTCTAAAGAAACCCGAACATTTTCAACCTACTGATGGTTACATAACTAACTGTGCAAGTCTACAGAAACGAAATACCTCACGGAAACTTTATAACAATTTGTGGACACTTGAATCAATTATGGATGACCGTTAAAATCGATCACAAGTATAAAAATAGCAGGTTTGGCTTGGTATGTAGAATATGACAAAGGGCGATCCTAATTTTCTCGTAGGGAATTTTATTACCATCGTAATATTTTCGCTCGCTAAGTGTTTGCACAATTCTGCTTTACCTTTTCGTATATTATGATATATTTTCAGTCAGATCCTCAAATGATTTCCACGAATGGGATATTATTTTACAATTTTCAGTCTCTGATGAAATTTTTATAATTTATTGAAAAAAAAAATCCGCTCATCCTTAGTGAATGCTAAGCAAATAATAGGGGGTGGTTGTTTTCCAGGTGTATGGAACAGATCGAGATCTTTACGAATTCCGGTACCGACTTACTCCTTTTTTAACACATCCTACACATGTAGTGCTGAAAACATATATATAGGAACCTACTATCTCCTACTACGATCTCCTACTACGATCAATCTAAGCGGAAAAACTCCTAGTACGATTATTCTAAGCGGAAAATCTCCTACCACGAACATTATAAGCGGAAAATCTCGTTTGTGCAATGACTTTTCTAGCAGAGGAATTGAATCCATGACACATGAAGTATAATTTGTCTTTTCCTACAACTGCTCAACTCTTAATCGATAACTAAAACACCCCAGGTGAAATCCAAATACCATTAAACAAACATTTCACATAATGGTATTGCGATACGGACTTCTGGTTTCAGCCAGTGAGAGTCTTGTATGGTGTACTATCACACAAGTAAAAAAATAAAATTTTAAAACCTTATGACTGGAATTTATTTTAGTACCCTTTTTATGTGCGCAATAGCTTTGTCAGCCTCTGTCGCTGAAAGGCCGAACGAAATAGAAAACGAAATGAAAAATGGTAAACAAACAAACATTATGTTAAGGGGCCAGACCAATTCTTTAGCCAACTTCCCGAAAGCCGAAAATTTATTAATTTGATTGTTGGTCTGTAAATAGGTTAACGGCTCGAAAGCTTGTAATGGAGGAAATTTTACACTGATTAGGTGAGGTTCACTTATTGGGGTATTTTTTATTAACATTCAGGATTTTGGCTTTTGGGATTACAAGTCTCCAAAAGATCGAAATTCGATTATTGGAAATTAACCCTTCATTCTAATGGTTCGCTTTTGGGAACAACTCATATGGTCTCATAGAAATAGTCGTGAATCCCTTGGGGGGTGACATTTTACCTTATACGCATCATAGCGTTTATATAAGTCCATATCGCTCTCCATACAATCCCATACGGACCTGTCACACCTGACAGACTATGTGTTGTAAGTGTGGGCGTGGCGACAATGATGCTCCGTGATCTGCTAGCCAGGCTATATATGAAAATTAATCAATTTATGGATCCCCGTGATCACGTGACTGTCATCTGTCAATGCTAGAGATCCCATACAAAAATAATGATAGATAATAACATAGAATGATATTCCGCGGCAGTTCCCCAGTTGATCTGACCCCCTCTCCTGATGAAGATTTATAGCGTAGTGTGAAACCTCAACTTACAATATGTGTAGGCCACGCCCAAATTATGCACTATGCTTATATTGTAATGTTTCTTAGGCTTTACTGTAATGGCGAGAATATTGATCTAAACGGTATTAGAATGAGAAAATACCACGCTTGATGTTTACCACAGAAGATTTAAAATGTGCAAAATTATGAATCGAAAGTTTCGGCCGCAATTTTAAAGAAATTTATTATTTTTTTATTAATTATTTAGAGTTTATTTTATTAGAACGATAGTAACGTTTGTAATACATTTGTCTAATTAAATTCTTTTTTTTTTGTTTTTTTTTCGATATCAGTAATTTTGTTACAAAACGCAAGGTTTTGGCATTTTATTTTATTTTTTATTTTATAATTTTATTCAAAATTTTAATTTTTCTAAAATTATATGTTTACTTCTAATAGTAAAATTTGAATCATCTTTCCAAACGGTTTTTAGTTTTCGAATTTGGAAATATTCAATTTATTTGGATTTAATTGTAAAGCAAAAATATTTTGACCTTCTGACAGAATAAGCCAGAGGGCTGAGGGGTTAATCTTTCAGAAATATGAGATGTTAGCCAGTCAGATCTATTCATTGAATTTTTATTCGGAAATTCGTCTTTCTGAAACTCCAAATTTTGAAGTTCTGCTTAAAAACTAACATTAAATAAAATAATTACGGCTACAAAATAATGTTCAAATATTGGCAAAACGGTTGAAAAATACAAAAAAAATATTTCATGGATTTAATAATAAAAAAGCAACAAGTGTTATTTTATTCCATAAATTCAGGGAAAAAAGTGTTTCCATTAATTTTACACGTGTACCTACCGACTGCTTTAGAAATGATTTTTTTTTGCATAGCCGTTGAAACGAATTGCTCTTTTCTGAGAATAAATTTACATGGAAAGCGAACGAAACGACAGAATAACATTTTCGCTGTATTTATGTACTCCGGGCATTTCGACCTTTGACACGGTCGAGTGCTCGTCAGGTATATGCATTATTCGATTGGTCCAATAAAATTCACTCTTTCACAATCTGCTCTCCTGGAAATATTTGTATTGTAAGGAGTGACGTCTCTCTCATGTGGCGTCGAGTCTGAGAATTTGCTGGGACTTGTATATATATGTTCAGACGTGTACAAACCTTTCAGCAGTGATACTTATATTTTCAAAATCTTCATGATGTTATCAAAAGAATTTTTCTCATATCTCAAAATCTAAATAGGTTTTTATACACAATTATCATATCCTTGCTTACGTTCCAACAAAGCTCCTAGTATCATTTTAAGTGGTATTATTTATTTTTTGCATACATTAAACAGATAATCCCAGCGGATTTTCTTTTCAGTTTTTAAAGCATCTACTTACGAATAAGTGTCTTGATGATGTGAAATTACATATTATGTATTCACTTACTTTAATTGGAGTAAAAAATATAAATTAAATTTTGGTCTCGGGTGACTTTTTTAATATTTTTTTACACAAACAAAAACAACAAAAACATCCTCTACAGTCGTTATTGATCACTCAAAAAATCACTGGTTAAAGTAAGTCAAGTGCGTCCCTTAACACCCTGTACAGTGAAGGTCTCCACTTCTTTAACCTTCCTTGCCATGGAAAATTTCGGGAAAGTACAATACTACCAAATCGTTGTTGCTTACTGCATTCACATTGCCCAAAACGAACTATTCAATTTTAAATTAAAAATACAATGAACTCTAGAACTTTTGATCGAATCTGGTCTGCGCGCACCGCTTATCGCGTTCAAATAGTGTAACAAGTTTCAACGGGATAGTAGTATGCATTAGCGCCTCTAATTAAAGCTCTACGAGCACTGCGCGTTTATCCATCAAAACCTGTAGATATGATATGATTATCACGACCAAAAGTATTGTAGTGATTTATTTTTGGGGTATTATATATTATATATCCAGTGTTGAGCTACTTCTTTAGCCAACGTTTCGACTGCATTACAGTATCCATCATTAGAACAGTCAAACAGTGCCCATCATCATACATCTGCCCTGTTGATGGACACTGTAACTCTGTCCGAAACGTTGGCTGAAGAAGGAGGTAGCGCAACACGGCATAATACCCCAAAAATAAATAATTTTATGTTTATGTATTTAAAAAAAAAATCATTTTGTTAAGCTGTACATAATCAGCAAATTGTGTTGACGTTACCGGGCAAACCCTTGGCAAATTCAAGAATTTTTCTTTGTTGAATTTTTTAATGCCGTGAATTCAGAATTGTCATTATTGCATTTTGATTTGTATTTTCACCATTGAAGAAGATTTGAATAACTAATTGCTTCCCCCTGTGACAGGAAATTGTCAAAGAGTAGTCGGGTGAGGCCAGTGTCACAACCGGGATGAGCTGCGCCGTGCCTAATAATTCAACCCTTTGAAGACCACAACGAAAATTAAACCGGAATTGTAGTCGACCAAAACCGTGCTCCAATTTACAGTAAACTGCGCATTCCGGGATCAACTTTACTTAAGTGGCCAATTTAATATGAGTAGTAAAATCAATATTACATACACTAAGGACGGGTTATTTCAGAGAATTTATATAATTTATCAAATTCCAAAGATAAAATTCAAGTTCTGATAATACTTTTTCGTAAGCCGGTTGTTTCACAATACTTGGATAGCAACAGAACTTCAGTAGTACTTTCACCGAACTTGAATAATAACTATGAAATTCGATGAATTGTTCAAATTGTGTAAAACATTCTTAATTAGTGATCTTTTCAGATTCGGCTTTGTATGACTTATGTATGATGTGCAGTTATGAAATATATGTTAAAATATTTACAATTTTAAGTATCGCATTTGCATGATTAACAAATCTAAATGATTATTGATTTCCATACAAATGATTGCACTTCGTTATTACATTGCGTGTAGCCAACAAGCAGGCTGTAAAATAATGACCTAACTAACATATCGATAGATAAATTTCCTCATATTAAATTCATGTTCCTTTGACATTTAGTTGTAAAACAATTATTTTGTTAGCGTTTCCAACAAATAAATTCAGATTTCAGACAAAATTTAAATAATCATTCGTTGTGAATTTTTTTTCGATTTTTTTAACAATGTTATTTTTAAGGTCAATTGAGAGTGCTCTTAGACGATAAACCTTAATCACGGCGACAGTTGGAAACTATTCCAAAATTCATACAAATTTGTACAACCTCCATGTACCGTTTTGATTTTTTTATGCCCGCAACTGTTGTAACGCAACTGATGCAGCGACTAAAGTCTCTCGTCTTCGGGCGCTCTTATTTGGGTACAAATCATGTTTAGTTCTACATTTATTTAAGGATTTACTTATCATTAATACTAAAGAAATATATTTTTAAGTACCTACCTAATCGATTTGAATTCGGTGTAAGTTGATCATTTCAAATGTGAGCCTAATATAATCATTCGAAACAAGAACAAGGTTAGGATAAAAAATTATCAGAAAATTGACTAACCAAGAAAATTTTCATTGCCATTAAGGGCGCCCGCAGACGTGAGACTAAAGTCGCGGTATTGCATCACTTAAGAGGAGTTCAATAAACGTGAATCAGAAGTTGACTTTTGCCACGTTTATTCGGAGCTGTATCTAATTCATCGAACCCTAGAAGTCAATTTCCACCAATATACCTACCTACCACCTGTTTGGAGTAATTTCCCAAGATTGCTGAGGAAGTGGTCAAATTCGACAGAGGGCGATGGAGTTTGGACTAATCTCTATGATGCAATAGTAGAGTTCAGCGGAATATAAAAATAGTAATTTTAGCTCATGTTATTCGGTAGTTTTACCGGTCAGTGGCATCGCGTTTGGGTCCCACCTTTGCGTAATGTGTTCAATTCCTCGGCTGGCTAAGTCCTTCGTCACAACACAAGTAACATTTTCCGCTTACTGTGGTGGTAATAGGAGATTTTCAAATATTGTCAGGTTTTTCGTAACCCGGAAATGTTTGTCTTTCTTTTAAAAAAAGGAAGAAAAACAATTGATTTTATTCAGTCAATAAATACACTCTACGTAATTGTCATCGCAAAGGCTGACGCGGCAGCCAGATGGCCACTGAAGTCAACATAATTCTTCAACTATAGTCTGACTCCTATACTTATAACTAGTTTTACCTAAAATCTTCGTCTTTTGGTATAAACTCTGTGTTCATGCCGTGGACCTTCTAATAAACAAATCAATTATTCTATTTTGATATCGTTACTTTGGCAATGAGTTTTATAAAGGTAGAAGGTACTTACAGAGGATGAGGTGGTCCTTCGAGCCGGATCATGTTTACGCCAATAATGGCTAATATGTTGATTCATAGAGATTAGTTTACTGGCAATGAATTTTGTTCCCGACCCCCTTTTCTCCTCTCCTTATGACGTCAGGCTCCGTGACCGGTTTCGCCTTCTTCTGCTTGACGCTCGTGGCTCGGGTCTTGGGAAGGCTCCTGTAGCCGCATTATTTAAATTATGATTTGCCGAAAATTCGAGTTGTGGCTTTATTAAACAATTATAATGGTCTTCTTCATATTTACCTGCATTATTTTTTTATCAATTACCACAGCCAAAAAAATTAAGAAAATTTTCCCATTTTACATTCAGTTGACCTTCCAGTCTGTTAATATTTATACAAGAATTGATTTTCACTTACTGTCATGAAAGAATACAATTTTTCCGTGAAAACATTAAGCCGGTACATGAAACAAGCTGACATAATATTTTTCAGTGATTTTATCATTCGAAAATAACGCGCACGATTTTTCCAATACGTTTATAACTGGCTTTGCTTATTCCGCACAATGCCAAGTAGTTTTACTGAAAATTTTGTTTTAGTTTCGTTCAAATAAATCGATGAAGCATACAAATCAAAATGATGAAATAAATATGGTTTTGATGGAAAGAAATTCAAAGTAAATTATAAATGTAAATACCTACTCATATTAAAATTCCTACGTAGCAAAAAATATTTTCTGATACAAATTTTTATAATCAATTTCATAATGTTTTTTTATGGCGAACCAATTGTGATTGAATTTGAATATTGAATTTGTAAAATAATTTCATGAATGTATCCACTTAAGTGTATCATTCTTTGTTAAAATTTTATCTGTTTATTCAATGTTCCCGCAATATTATATCGACGCCGTAAAGGTAAAAGGGTGTAAGCAAAAAAATTGTCAAAAATTAGATAAACACATAGTTTTGTGTGACCATAACGGTATAATTAATTTTTTTTGACAAAATTGTCGCTTACGCCCTTTTGTTACCGGCATCGATAGATTCATTTCATTAAATTATTTCATAAAAGGACAAAATGGAACCATTTCAAGTAGTAAGGGTTCCCCTAAATAAGGGTCTTATTTAAAACTCGTTAACTTAAACTATGTTTAAAATCAGATAGATCTATTAATATGCTTCTGAATAGCAAGGATTCTGGGATGCTAAAACAAGCTTTTTAACCTAATATGAGCTTTTCATATGTGGATTTGCATGCTCTTTTCAAAATACCTTTGACAGAAAAAATAAATTTAAAAATGTATCACAAGCGAAAAAGAATTCTTTGATAGCATCTAGGTTCATATTATATGCTGCGACAGATACGAAATTACTCAACGTACACGGAGAAAAATGATTCTTTTAAAAAAGTGATTTCATAACAATTTCTTGATAAAGTATTAATCATTCAGAATATATCGAGAACACGTGTTCTTTACCTTATAAATATCATACAACATTTCCATAAATGGGATGTGACAATATTAGTAAGCCAATATCACATTCATTTTAACTGAAATTTTGTTTAGAATTCTGTTAATTCATTCGTTAAATGCCAGCAGTCCCGTTTTTAAGAGGAAACGAATAATTTGATCAGGTTTTTAATAAATTAACAGTATTTTAGTCAATGTAATCCATGGAAAGAATTATGAAACCTACGTAACGTATTATGTAACGGGGGTGATTTTTTTCCAAGCCAATCTCGGGTAGAAAAAGTCATTCAAAAGACAATTTTAACGTTTTATTCCGAATTAATTAATACTACCTTTAATTCAGAATTCCTATCCGTCACGCGTCGCTGCCACAAACAATACAAGCTTTCAAATTCGTCTCACGTTATTCTCGATTCTCTCAATATAGATGGCCCAAAACTTAAGCTTAACCCAATCACCGCCAAGCTTATGTAAATTAAGATTATAAAACAACTTTTTATTTAGTGGTCTAGTTTATAATTTAATTTCTGAGATTCCTCTACCTGAGGGAGTGTGGCTACTACCCGTGGCTCTATCCTACTGACTTTCTCTTGGGCATGCTCGGTATGAACCATCTACGGGTCAGAAGAGATGTGCATATTGTATCACACTTCTTTAAACTGATTCGTGGATGGTTTGAAAATCCGACTATCATGGAGAGTATTAGTCTCTATGTTCCTGATAGTTATCTCCGTCACCGACAGCATAGACTGGTTTATCTCCCGGCCTGCAGGACCAACTTGCCAATGGTTATGCCGGTGGGGAGAGCAGTCTTGCTGTTGAACAGAATTAATTCGGATATCGACATATTTAGCATCGGTGAAGCTGCCTTTAAAAGGCAAGCTCTATTGATGCTAGTATAGTTGATACACCGCTTACTTATTATCTAATACCATTTTACAAATGTACTTAAAAACGAAATAAAATTGAATCTAATTGAGGCTTGACAGCGAATGCGTTAGCTAAATTTACCGTATTTCCTCGATAAAATACAAGGACAAAAATTTCACCCAATTTGCCAAGTAGTATTAATTTTTCTTTTTGAATATTTCTTACATGAGCACTCCAGTAGTATAAGCTTAGGCTTTCAATGAATAATACGAACAACCATTTCCTTTGCTATAAATCATTAAAATTCATTTCTTCTGGATCAATGCGTTGAGAATTCATGATGTAATCAACAGCATTTCGCTGTAACCGGCAGCTATAATTTAATTTATTTAGGTAACTATGATTTAAAATTTAAAATTTAATCCGATGATATGTGAAAAACAGAGAAGCACAAGCTATTACTGTATATATATTTTTGAGTCCCAACCGTCTCTGTCATCCCCGAATGGGATTCAGATCTGGTTACCAAACACCGCTAAAGCCATTTGATAATTTATTAAGAATCTCTCCAAATTATTGTGAATGGATTAATAAGTTTTCTGATAAACTTTTAGTATATTACGAATATATTATCATGATGTCACGGAAAACGTGTTCATGAAAATACGAATATTTTTATATTACAATAAACATTATTTCTATCTTCATGATATGTTATTAAGGCAAATCGAAAACATTCTTAAATTGATGTTTTATTAATATATTGTGAGGGCAAAAATCGATTTCTCTCCGTGAAGCAACGTTTCAATTCTGAATGGTCTTTAACATACTCGTAGATATACTGATAGTATCTTCCAATCACACTCCGGGATTTAAACTCGTGACCTCCGGATTCATAGTCAAGATTTTTACCCCTCGGTCTTGGAGGCCGTCAAAAGGCAGGTTAAGATTAATTGAATTCAAATTTTTACATGCTTGAGTACTACTATTTTTTTAACGTCAAATATTTTCCAGTTGTTTTTTTATTGATCTGTTTATCAGCTGTCCCAATAAACATATTTGTGGAGACCATAAAGCAAAAGCAAAAAAAAATATCGTCATATACGTGGAGCATTTAACACTTTGGAGGTCGCTACACATTTTCCGGGTGACCCAGATAATTTATAAGTACATTATGCGGTAGGTTTTATAATATCACCGAGAAATCTTAAATTTATCCTCAGTCCTCAGTTCTCCTGTCTTATATTATCTATTACCCAAAATCGTCATTCTACAAGACTTTAATTTTAATTTTTTTTATTTATTTTTTTTAAAAGAAAGTCAAAGGTTACGAATAACCTGACAATATTTGAAAATCTCCTACTACCACCACAGTAAGCTGAAAATGTTGCTTGTGTTGTGATGAAGGACTTAGCCAGCCGAGGAATTGAACACACTATGCCTGGGTGGGACCCAAACGCGATGTCAACTCGGCCACCGACCGGTCGGGCTTAACTCCTTCTTATGTAGTTTAATTATTATTCTAATTTAATTTCCAAGTTTGCTATCTAAATTATATTATAATATGTCGAAAGTTTCGTAATACATCCCCAGCTATTTGTACTGTTTTGTTGGCTAAAATAAATAATTCCAACATTTTTTATGAATATTCACCTTCTAACTTAAGAACCTGTCTATTTGTAATAGACAGGTTCTAAAATAATTTAAATTTATGAATTTTACAAAGCCCACCCAAACGATCGAAATCTAGCGTGACGTTATGCGGGTAAGTTTTGTCTGAAGTCGCCAACCAATGAAAAACTCTGAAACTCTATGGAATAAACTTTCATAGTTTTTCATTGGTGTATAGTACGATAAGTAGGCTTGAATTTTTTAGGTAGTTTTTTCTTTTAAAATACGGGGCTCTTTAACTTTTTCAATTCTTTAGTCGATGAAAAAAAAGTAAAATATCTTTTTTATATATTCAACAAAATTCAGAGCAATTAAAAGTTTTTTTGTGTTCTATATTTGATGTTGATTCAATAGTTTCCCAGTTGGACTGCTAGTTTTCGGACACCGTGAGAGAGTGTATTTTATCCAAAAAAATTATTATTAAAAAAAATTATACCGTTTTTCCTGCGTGGAGTAAATTCTGGAGTATGGTGTAACATCAAATTTGAATAAACTGTTTTATTTTTTTCAAAATCGTTGATACTCGGTTTTGCTGCAATAATGAAAAAAAAATCACAATTTTATTAAATTCCTACCACCTTCTTGATGGACTAAAATACTTGTCGGTAGAATATAAATATTGTGAGAATTTCTGTCCGGCATCCTTTACCCGTCAGAACCATAACTAGGGTCAATTATTATAATTATGTAACGACTGATTCAATTCTGACCGTCATTTCTAGGACATGTCTTGTTTCCCTATGTAAAACATGTGAATACATTTATATTCGTGTGTGTACGTAAATTCCAGTTCCGGGAGGAAAACCTAATTACCTATGTTAAGCTTCCCGAAGCGCTCACTCACTCGAAACCTGGGGGGTTTGGTTGGGTTGAATTTGGGACGCGGTTTAAAATTAATCAAAAACACACATAAATTATCATGTATGCGGATATTTCTAAATATTGCGGATATGAATGGTATTATTTTTAGATTATCATTTTCTAAAAAGATCTTAAATAGAGAATATAACCCCGGTTTTCATGTGGGGAATATCATGAATTTTAAAACATAATGTATTTTTTACAGACTTAGTGTTTTTACTTCAGTATTCTTTACATGAGAGAACTGATCAAATATGCAAAATAATAGCATACATAGATGTAGCACGATTCTATTTTTAATTAATCTTTATTAAAAATACATATTATAGTCATCACATATAAACTTAACTTGGAAAAAGCTTAGTGACTAATATTTTCTTGCTTCCACTTCATACTTATAATTTATAATTTCTTCACAACCACAATTTGTGGTGCGGGCCCACAGGCTGCAGCTGTATAGCCTGTGAATAAGTTCGGCCCTGTATACACCTGAACTTACAATTAACTATCAAGCTAAAATATCATAACTTTATAATTGGATATTACAGTCCAGCCAACATTGCATAGAGTTGTATCAAATCTGCAAAAGTGCAAAGTTATTATGGCATATTGATTTTGTTATCTTATTCAACCAATTCAATGTAATAATGGAAAAATTTCCTGGGTCTTTCAGAAAATCACAAAACTATTCTTGTATTATTAAGCTGGTCACATACACGAGCTTACTCTCATGGCTTGGCCTACTTCACCATATCGCTCGCCATGCATTCCCATTGGGATATGGTGAAATAGATTGTGAAAGAGGTAAAACCATGAGAGTTTAGCAAGTGTGTGAGACTAGCTTAGCATCACTCAATTTGTTGGAACAACTATTTTTTTCTTTATTAAGTATAATTAATCAAATTGTAGAGTATAATCATTAATGTTAATTAAAATAATTCATAAAATTAGTTTTCACTGCTTTTGATTTCTTAATGTTACTCTTCTATAGAAGCTGGCGCTTGTGTCTAGAAGGTAATACAGATCAATACAATATTTAAACTTTAAAAAAGAAGATAATATTAATAAATCATAAAATAAAATTAAAGAAAGTTAATGTCGCAACTGCGTATCGAACCCAGATTCACTTTCTTAGCGAGGAAAAACTCTCATCACTGAGCAACCGAATACTGATTATTTTCCGTAATTTTTATTGATTTCATATTTGAATTTAAAAATTATCAATATTATCCTAAATTAACTTCATTTTTTGCTGCTGTCTTTTTTTGTATAATTGCAAAGTTCCAACCGATTGTATTTGTAACCTAGTTATTTTATGTATCTTTTTTTTCATCTTTTATTATGATATTTTAATTTTATGGTCTCCATCAATGGCTAAGAAGAGTTTTTTTAATCTAGAAGCAACCATTATAATAAAGCAAAACCTGTTTATTCGTAAAAACATAAAATCAATGCCTTCCAAGTGTTTTCTTTGAATGGTGTATTTTAATGGTTCATTACCCGAAACCTCCCCCCAAAAATCGAAACTCCCTCCTCTTATCACTGATGGGTGTCAAATAACACATATACTCATTCATTATTTATTCATTTGATGAAAAATAAAATAGTGGATTGGAAAAGTTTGTGGAAATGGCATACAGTAAATAATAATGGAAACTTCATAAATTAAGGGTGAGTAATGGATTCCTTACTGAAAAAATCAATTTGTGTGAAGGTTAACGAATTCGAACACATTATTGAATTTCCCTTTATAAGTACAAGTACAGCTAAATCATTTTAATGTACTTTTGCTTGTGTAGCTGAAAAGAGATGGGAAGAAGAAGGTGGGGACTGCTTAAGCTATTTTAAGCAACCTTTCAATTCTGAACGGTGGTCTTGCACTAGGGCGATACTGACAGCATCTTGGAATTGCTGATACTTAAGATTTGACATTCCATCTTAGTTTCCTACCCCTAACACATAACAGCTAATTAGTTTGGTTTAGTATTTCTTAAAACAAAAATACCAAATTAATGGCAACAATAATGATATAAAGGTAGTTATTGGTTTTCTACGTTGCTTTTTCGCATAACTATCTTCAGAAGCTATAAATTTACTGCTAACAGGATAAAAAGGCATAAATCTTCTTCGCTTCTTCCCTTACAATATGTATTTACTGAAGAGAAAAGCCAGTAGAAGTGTATTATCGGCATTTTATATGCCCTACGTAAGCTCAATCGTATCTTACTTTTGGTGAAATTGACCAAACTTCTAATATGAAAATTTTTTTAATTAGGTTACTTATACATCGCCGTTTTGATGGGAAGATCACCTCAAGGGTGTTTTAAAACTTAAGTTATACCTATAACTTATCACAATATAAGTGATAAGTTATACTTAGGTTATAAGTCTTATAGCTAATTACTTTAATTGCAAGTGACCTACAACTAAGAATTATAATTGGTAATTTATAACTACGGGTAGTTAGCAATAATGTACTGAAACTTATAATTAGCTACTTTTATCTAAGCGGTTATTTTAGCATCCTCTTGATAGCTTATCCACAGGATAACAAATATTAATAAATACTCGCAGTAGGTATAAAACTTGGCTAACTTATCCGAAATTATTGAGA
This sequence comes from Hesperophylax consimilis, assembly GCF_061612785.1. NCBI lineage: Eukaryota > Metazoa > Arthropoda > Insecta > Trichoptera > Limnephilidae > Hesperophylax > Hesperophylax consimilis. Next base: position 32,063,988 of record NC_142841.1, read on the forward strand.
CAATACAGAGATTATTCAAATTTATTGTTCAAATTGAACAATTTTTCAAATTTCAAAGATGATTTTCAACTTATGTGAAAGATTTTTTCAAGTTCTGTTATTATTTCAGATCTGTCAAACAACTAGCTTATAATAATACACTAACAGAACTTAAATAGGACTTTCGCAGAACTCGAAAATGAACGTTGAAATTTGATGAATTGTTCAAATTCTCTGAAACAATCTGTCCTAAATTCCGCTCATTTAGATTTTATTGATTTTTTTTGGTTTAATCCGAATAGTAATTATTTGAATAACTACAATCTGGATTCGTAACGAAAACGCACTAGTACCAGAAGATATACGCCACAAAACACTATTAGTCTTAATTCCCATAAAAAATACTTAAAATCTTAAAAAAGATTTTCCTAAATCTAAAAAATGCTTCCTTTTAGACAGGCAGACTATAATATTATTAACATAAAACTTAATGAATTTGATTGGGATACTACATTGGATACGTGCTATTGTGATTCCATATTTGAATATAACACTAGTATTTATATATATATAAATTTTAAAGATATAATTTTACCAGATTACATGTTACAAAGCGTTGGTGAGTCCCAACTGCTCCCAAACGTTTGGATTCAGTGAGACTATGGCATCCTCAATTGGGTTATGTAGTGAGGCTGAAGATGGTGTGGAGGGAAAGGATATGTGGAAGAGTACTTGGCTATTCAGCCTATATATTCATCGTTGCTATATCCATTTCAAGCAACGTTTCAATTCTAAATGGTGGTATTTCAACAGGGCGATATCGAGAGTATATTCCACTCATGAACATGCCGCAAGTATACAACATATTATTTTAAATGATTAAATTGTTTTGACTTTTAGTCGAGAGCCTTGCCCCTCGACCACGGAGGCCGTCAAATAGTACAATAATATTAGTAGTAAAACTACTGTAATATACTAGATATAAAGTTTATATTTTACAGCTAAATAAATTATAAAAAAACTACACTAAATCATTTGAATACTCAAACCAGTATTCATATCTTTTAATGTGTACCAATTAAACATGTTAAAAACAGTAAGTATCCTCCATGGTATTCAACCTCTCTTTTTAAAATAATTAAAGGGAAAAGATAATAAAACAAACATCCTTTGGAAAAAAACTTTTTTACTATTACGATCTAGACAATAAATAATTGCACAAGAACTGTACATTAACTATATCAATAATACTGACAGAAACGTGTATGGTAACCCAAACCTTTCCTGTAATCACTTTAATAACATAAAAAAGGAGATAATGCACCTTGAAGGTAAACTAGCCGAAAATGGCCAAGACATATGTTACTTGTTCGTGGAATATTTCCCTGAAAACAATTTGCCCGCATCAGACATACCAGGTACACCAAAAACATAAATATCACTTCAATTAAATCAATACAAAAGAAATTGTATTACGAGAAATAAACGCACTTGACGTAAACACGAACGCGGATGTCATGATATTCCATCATACTTTATTGTAAATTGCGCTGAAGCACTTGCTAAACGTTTCTGTATTATATTCGATAAATAAATTAATGCACGAAGGCATTGTACCAGATATATGGAAATAAAGCTTATGTAACTTCAATCCACAAAAATGGCGATAAAAGTAATGTTAAAAACTATCCACCCATTTCTAGATAATCATTTTCGGTAAATTAATGGAAAATAGTATGCCAATGTTTTAGTTCACAACTAAACCATTTTCTTACATAAAACAACAACATGACTTCATAAGAGGCCTTGTGATTAATAATATAACGATTTTATTGATAATCACATGGACAACTGCACTCAAGTAGACTCTTGAGTCTATTGGTATACGTGCTAACTTATTTCGTTGGTTAACTTCATATATACTTAATTGATCACAAGCGGTAGAAATAAAGGGATTTCAAAGAAATCTCCTCGAACATCCAACAAGGGTCTCATCTCGGTCCGTTTTTTTTATGTATTTATTAATGATTTAGTTAATGTCGTAAAACAACAAGCAACATCGATACACGTCACGTGCGCTTGTACAGTATTTTTAATGAAAAACAATGTAAAACTAAGTCAAACCAAAATGCTTGATTTTAAAATACTGTTTTCAACATATAATAAATTTCTCTCTTATGTAGATATCTTCAATAGCAATAAAAAATAATATTCAAACTCTGTTAAAAATGTATTGAAATTCATTTTAAAATGTATTTTCTTGAACACCAACTATATATTATGTAACAACATAGTATCTTATTTTGTAATGATAAACTAATGTTTAAAAGACAAGGTTTTATGCATAGCATAAAGGATAACAAATAATTATAAGTTAAAACATGGCTAGACTCAAACATACTTACACTTAACATATCAAAGACAAAATTCACAACATACAGTATAAATAGCACGGGACAGCCAAAAAAACAACACAAACACCATAAAAATACACGAATGTTTAAACACCAACATCTGCGATTGCCCTCCTCTAGAAAAAACAGAACAAATAAAGTATCTAGGAATCGTAATTGACCATAACCTTAGATGGATACCTCACATCAAACAAATCACAAATAAACTTCTCAAAACAATACACATTTTCCTAAACATAAGAAACATATATAAAATAAAACAATTGAAAACAATATATTTTGCACTTTGCCAATCACTAATAGAATATGGAATTATTGCTTGGGGAGGAGCAACAAACTCGACTATCAATTACATAGAAACCGCACAGAAAACGATCTTAAAGGTAATACTAAAAAAACATAGACTGACTGATACAGACCAAATATTCAACAGCTGTGACGTACTAGATATACGCTAAAACACTACTAAACTACATTATTGACAAAAAAAAATAAATTTCAATATACACAAAATAGCACTAAGAGACCAGTTAGACAAGCGTACAAAGAAAACATAAAAACTCCGACAGTAAATTCAAGCTTTGGACAAAGACACTACCAATACCATGCAATAAAAGCTTTCAACAGTTTAAAACTTGAAATTAAAATTGAGGAAAATAAAAATAAATTCACACACAAAATTACAAAATGGATTAAAGAACAAAAAAGACAATATTACCAAAATGTCATAGCATAAAATAAAAATAAAACCTACACGTAACACACAAAACCAATATAAACACACATCACTCACAAACACACAAGATTTATTTTCATTGTATTATTTTTTAATTTTAAATGTATTATTATGTATTTCGTATTTTAAATTTATTATTTTCTTTTTAAATTTATTATTTTCTCTTAAATGTAATATGTAGATTAGATTTTCATATTATAAAATGAAGGCCTCAGCACGGGCAAGCCACCAAGTGAGGCCTACATTACTGGAAAACATAAATTGTAAAAAATAATGTACAAAATAAAAAATAATAATAATAATATTTGAGAAGTCAAAAATATTTCACCAGTAAATGAAGATATCATATGTCTCAACGCCATCTAGTGAGAAATTTAGCACTAACAAAGTCTTTCCTACAAAAATAAAGTTGACTGTTTACAGGTGGGAAAAATATAATTAGCAATAATTGTTGATTGAGGTACTAGTACATATTGAATCATTTGGCGGGATGGAAATAAGCCGACATAGTTCAGTGGTTAGCACCTGTCAATTATTGCTTATAGCGGAGTATCTCTTGTAATAATTATCCATTTTATATGTAACATTTATTTATTTTATAAATGTACTGTTTAATTGTTTAATACATAATGCATAAATATAATGAGGATATCTATAATTGGTTTGACAGTTAAGTAAATCAACCATATTTTAACTGTTGATTTCCCTAAAATAAAATAAATTATTAGAAATATAGCCACTATTTATGGGTTCGAGAACCTAATAGTGACGAAGAAATCATTGATTTTGAATCATGTCGATGTTTTTGATCAAATAGTTGTGTTTACAAAGTAATTTATTTTATTTTAAATAATTTTTTTTTTTTTTTTCCTTTATTCGTAAAATATATTTGGATACAGTTTTTTACATGCTTTTCGACTACCACACTAGAGACATGTCCGTATTATGGTAGTCGAAATCTGTGTATAATTATATAAAAGTAATACATGTTCATTTGTTAATATATTATTTTGTTAAATGCAATGTATTTGTAAAATAGGTAATACTTTAACTGGTTTTCTTGTTACATGTACATTTCACAAGAATAAACCAACCTTAATAAACCAATCTAATTTTATAATAATACCTAATTAATCACCACTCATTGCATTATCGTTTTCTTTATTAGATACTGGTTTGTCTATACTTGTTTGTATATTTGTTAATATTCATTTTACGTTAAACCTGACGAAGAAACCAATGGTTCTGAAACATTTCGATTATTTTGATCAAATACTGGTGGATACAAAGTGTACTTGCAATTATATAAGTCACATTTGCTAAAAACTGAATGTCACCCTATCTGTCTTTATTATCTACTTTGCTTCTTCTTTTGAATAATGATTAATGATTAGTTATGGTTCAAATATTGTTACAATATACTGTCAAATTACCCATCTGGTAACACATCTTATAGTAATTTTTTCTTTCATTTTGAAATATTTTGTGTTTGTATGTAGAATTACTGTATGTTTATGATTTCTTTTTTATTAATAATTTTTCTGGTACATACTTTGGTATAATTTTACAATAAAGGAAACACTTTTTTATATAAACAGTTAAAAAGTAAGGAATAATACATTTAGCAGATTAACCAAAAAAATCCCACATAGCATCGTTAGTTCGTGGGTATACTTGTGTTTATTAACAGTTAAAATTTTACTCTTATGTTTGCTTCACTCAAATGTAAATTATTAACCTCGATACAGGCTTAGTCCTAGTGAGGTTGATTTTTATGTGAAAAGAAACGTGTTTTATGTATAGTGATATGCAATAAATAAATAAATTATTGAATAAATATACGTAATTCTTTGGATAAGCTGTCAAGAGTGTGGTGAAATATCCCATGAATTATAACTTATAACTTAAAACATTATTGATCAAGGGTCTTAATACATAATCCCGCTATATTTAGAGTATTTCCTCCTGGGGTAAAAATAATCTCGACGAATTTAATGTTTCAAAGACCCAATCCTGTCTGATTACGTCTAAAAGGGATCTAAATGATAACCTAGTCTCCTTCAACGGAAGCAATCTTCCCAACAGGCCTTCCATTGATATGCTTGGTGTAACTATAAGTGACCAGCTCAGGTATGGGGGCTCCATCGAAGCCAGAGTAAAGCTGACCTCTCAGAAGCTGGGCGTACTGTACAGGGCCCGCAGATACTTTAATAGTACACAACTGCTGACCCTGTACAAATCGCAAGTGCGCCCTACTGTCGAATTTGGCAGCCATCTCTGGTCCGGAGCCCCTAAATACCTGAAAAAAACCCTTGACTCTGTGCAAAAACGAGCGGTCCGTTTGATAGATTCCCCAATCTTAACAAACGGACTGCAATCTTTAGAGCACAGGCGTCAGGTAGGTATGCTGTCCTTGTTCTATCGGTATTACAATGGAAGATGCTCTGAGGAACTAGCGTCATTGATCCCTTCGGCACCGGTGCGTAGTCGGGATACACGCCAAACGCGCGCCCAACATTTGTACACGGTTGACATTTGTCACATGAGAACGGGTCGCTTCTACGATTCGTTCTTAAGTTCAACAGCTCGGCTGTGGAACGAACTGCCGGCCTCTGTGTTTCCTCCCTCCTACAACATGGGACTCTTCAAGACCCATGTTCACTCCTTCCTCTCCACAAAAAGACCCTCCATACAGCATCCCCAAAGATGACATAGGCCCTGAGGGAAATTAATTTCTTCAAGGCCTCCTGTGTGGAGTTAATATAAAAAATAAAAAAAATATATATGAACGTTACTGTGACTTAAAACTGGTGACGTACATCTAACATACCTTTTTATTTACATGCTTTCAAATATTTTTGCAAAGTGATGTCGGTGGTAAAGTGTCAAAAAGTTGAAGTGGTAGTCATTATTAGAGAATTAGCAAACAAACGTGGTGTGTTATGATGCTGAACGAAGTGGTCGGGGAAGGAGATGGGAATGAGGAAGGTTTGGAATTAATTGGCTGTTCAGATTTGTTCTCCAATTACAGTTTCAAAGCTATTTCGGGCAACGTTTTGATACTGAATCATGAAATAATCTATTCCCATTTTCCTTCATTTTTATATGTAGCCGCACGACAGTTCCGTCTACCTGGAGGAAATCTGGGACTATGACATTCCCAATCACGGGAAATATGCGATTAAGAAAGAACGAAGTGTATAAATATGCTGTAAATCACCTGGCAGATCTGGTCTTCAAACACGGCTAAATCTTAAGTCGGCTTTTATGTGGTTCGAGCTACCAGCATCTGTTTTTCCTCCTTCATATAATCCGGGCTTTTTCAAAAATCACATTAATAAATCCCTTTATACATCAACTACCTTAGCCCCTACCTCAGTGGCGATATAGTTCCCCTGTTCACATAAAAATAAATTAAAAATCCATAGCAAGCAACGTCTCGATTATGAATGTTAATCTTTCAAATTAACGATACTGAGAGAATCTACCTTACTGGGATTAACAGAAAATCATTTCTGTTTCCCCTGCCTTATACCTAGAAATCTTCTTTTTTTAAATCGGTACTGATTACACTTCTAGCAATTTCCTGTTCGGTGAGACTAATAATAACCATTATATCGGGAACGTCACGTAAAATCGTTCCTTCCACTCCCGTTCCTCTCATTCCGTTCTTTCCCTCGTTCAGTTCAGTACATCAGTTCTTTAAAATTGTGCTTTTTATTTGTTTTCAATTGGAACTTCAAACAAGGATGATGACACAACAATCAGATGACACCATTTCTGTTTTGATATTTTCATTGTTTACGTATTACCCATATGATAATAAAAAAGACTTCGTTGCATCCTACAATATTTTTTAAATTTTACATTAGTATTTTTAGTTTAATATTAAATCTCATTAGTCAATTATAATTCATAAAAAAGTTCGTTTCATAGAATTCGAACAATTCATCAAATTTCAACGTTCATTTGCGAGTTCTGTGAATGTCCTATTTAAGTTCTGTTATTATATTATTATATGCCAGTTACTTGACAGAACTGAAATAATAACAGAACTTGAAATTTTAAGAATTGTTCAAATTATCTGAAACAACCTGTCCTTAATAAATCAAAGTCAAAATTTTTGCTTAAATATCTACCTACTTAATTATGAAATATACGTTTTAATTTTTGTTTTAATTTCAAATAAGGGATTATACTATTGCCTACTTCAGGTAGTTAGGTAAGTACCGATGATTGATCAATTCAATCCATTGGAATATGGGAGAGGGGACTCGCCTGTTTTGCATTTCATCTGTCTGTAATTTTGTTTATACGTTCCGTTTCAGTTTCAAAATGGTGACTATTTTGATGGTTCAGTTAAGACGATTTTTTCAAGTGTGAAAATTTCGTGTTTATTTGGACTTTCTTATTCGCAATTTTTTTTCAAAATTATGGTACCTACCTGCCTGAAGAAAGTTTGAAATAGAATTGTCATTGAGATAGTGACGTTCCTTTGGATACATTGTATTTCATTTGAATTTTAAAAGGATTTTTTTACATAAAATATATAGTTCTTAATAAACTAAGTACATACTTACAGATCTTATGATTTTAAAGGAAAATATGGGTTTTGATTTTTTAAATACTCGCCGTCGTGTACCCGACGTTGCTAGGGGTTATCCTTAAGAGATAAAAATATACCAGTAAGGACTTTTCTATAAGCCTTTTTAAGATATATAATTTTACCATACATTATTTTGATGTGTGATTATCTCATAAAGTTTAGCCAGCGTTAACAATGTAGTACCCGAAAACATATTTTTACGACTTGATTATAAAACATTGACTTTTCTCTACTTTCTATTAATATAATATGCATGTATTTTATATGAAAACATTCCGGAAATTTTTTTCTAAATGATAGTTAAAATCTTTTGCGTAGTTTAGAAGAACTAAGCGAACAAACAAACAGACGCGGAGAGCGACTTTATTTTTTATTATTTAGAGAAAAGAAAATTCTCCCCCCCCCCCCTAATCCCCCTCCCCATTATGATCATCCGACCATCTGATCTGCCTATATTAAATGATTATAAAACTCGGAAATTATTATTTCGTAAACAGAGATCATGTTCCCTGATTCTAGTTTTAAAAATCACAACGTTCACTTGTTATGTTAACTCCTCCTACATTTCTCTCCCTCTTTCCTTTAATTACATTCGACGGGTACTATTATTAAATCGAGATGAACCTTCGGAATACTATTGATTCTGCATAAACACACACCTCCTCTCCCATCTGCGAACGTATAAAAATAAATTCTAATTCTGATCCATATCTGAAACAGGCAAAACGGTAAATAATACTACACCAGACGGGTTATCTTGAAGTAATAGTGAAAAACAATAGTACAGGGTTTTCCAATAAGAGGTGTTATTTTGATATTCAATCGTAAAAGATCAGTGGTTTCGTTGCTTGTGTGGCACGTAGCGCCATCTTGTTAAAATTAAACGTTATCCAGATCAATATCATCCAATTCTGTCCATAAAAAATAATTAATCATCTCTCGATAGCGCAATCCATTCACCGTAACTGTTACTCCAGCCTCATTTTCAAAAAAGTAAGGTCCAATGACTCCGCCGGACCATAAACCGCACCAAATAGTCACACGTTGAGGATAGAGAAGCTTTTCAACAATAATTTTTGGGTTTCCGAGCCAAGTTTCAGATGCAACAATTTTGCTTGTTGACGAAGCCACCGAGGTGGAAATGGGCCTCATCACTCAAGATGATTTGCGTTTGATTCACTCAAGTGAATTTTAATAATTTCAACGCATTGTTGAAGCGTGTATCGTTCCATTTTTATTAATGGCGTAGTTTCTACACTTGTCAAATGTCAAAAACTTCAAAATTATTATCTACTGAAATAGCGGACTATTCAAAATAACACCTCTTAATGGAAAACCCTGTATTATGTGTCAGATCTTCGACCTTTTACCGTAAAAATGTTGTAATTCTTTGCTCCTTGAACACGGAGAAAAATGATTATTGGTAATTTATTTAGAATCTATCAAAATTATTCGTAATCCGGTTAAAAACGGGATTGCAGGCCGTCAAAGGATGAATTAATAGGTTTCCTTTTAACGTTTTAGTAAAATACAAATTAACTACAGGCGTAACTACTATTTAATATCGATTGACCGATATAGATAATGCAAATCGACATACACGGATAACACTAGCGCATTTGTCTATAAATTGACATTCTTAAACGTCAGACTGATTGGTTTATTTATGGTCAGACGGCTACGCAAATGTTAAAATAAATAATAAATTGACAATATCGAATTGAAATAATAACTTTAATATACATTAGCATTCCCGCGTGTACTTTTTGACACTAAAAAGGGACTTGATTAGTTCATGAGGTCTTTAGTCATAACCAGAGATGTGCTTTATTTCAAATAAATCCATTTCAAATGGAAATGTAAAATGCAAAATGGGTATTTTCCATTTTGCATTTTAAATGCTTTTCTAAAAACCATTTTGCATTTTGCATTTTAAATGTTTTTCTCGATGCATTTTCCATTTTAAATGCTTTTTTGCAACATTCTTCCTACTATCTCCACTCATCTTTTTTTCATAAGCCCCAAATATCAGTCGGTCCTCAACCTCGCTATGAGAGATAATTTACATTTGTCAAGTTGCTCCCTGGTAGAAGCCCTGGCAATTGAGTGATACCATTACAAAAAAATACTGATTCAAATACTGAACATGGGGCAATGACGCTGTAATATTAAATGTTAGATTTATATGTTTTTACTTTGGCAACATTTGTCCCGCGCAATTTTTTTGTGGTTTCATAATCTGTAGTCGTAGTGTTTTTGGATTTACCATCATGTAATATGTTTGTTCTACATTGATTTCCATTATTAAATGACAAAATTGTTTAAAAATTCTATAATTATTTTAATTGTTTGACCTGAGAAACCATTTTGCATTTTCAATGCATTTTGAAAATAGCTATTTTGCATTTTGCATTTGAAATGCTTTTCTAAAAACCATTTTGCATTTTCAAATGGAAAATTTTTGACCCATTTCCATTTTGCATTTCAAATGGTTTTGGGTACCCATTTTGCACATCTCTGGTCATAACTAACGACATTTGTTTCTCGATGCTGGAACAGAATCATTTGATCGCGTCTTCGATGAATTCATAATTCATTATAAGGATGATCAATACGATTTATTTCTGTTCTAAGAGCTTAGTTAGTTCACCTCCACTTATTAATAAGCCAATTATTTTGAATAACGAACGATACTATCCAAAAAGTTGTGCATATTGACAGCTTATCAGATACCTTGGAAGCCGCGTTAAAAGCAGAGGATTATGTCTACCGACTGTCAGAATCATATTCTCACCGTGCTCGCAAATATCGCTATCTAACCATAGATGAATTGACATCGAGCTTTATCGACCTTTAAAAATGCTGTACTGTATACTGTATATTTTATATTGCATGCAGTAATATATTTTACTAGCTTTGATGTATTACATTTAAATAAGGCATGCCTAAAAATTGGTATTATTTTTTACCTCCAACTTACCTCTAACGTTCCCAAGGCTGTGACAAAAACTAACAAATCCGGTCTACGCGCATAGTGAATAATGTTTTAAGCGACATATTAGTACACAATAGCGCCTCTATTTGTATAGCTCCATGTTTGCCAGCAGAAAATTCCAAACTTTTAACAATTTTGTTCGTTAATATTTTTTTTAAATATTATTTAACTATGCTAATATTTTTTTAAAATTAATTCCACGCTGGAGGTCCTGAGGAATATAATTTCCATCAGGATGTTTGGGGATGCTGTGTGGAGAGTCTTTTTAAGGAAAGGAAGGAGATGAAGTTCATAGAAGGAAAAAGGTATGAGGGTTGGGTAGTGTACTGGACAACTACGCCAGTGACATTGACTGTAAATGCCGGTTTCCTCTGGGGGTACCTTGGGTAAGGATTTGAATAGAAACACAACTTGCGAAAGTCGTCGGACAACTGACTGGTTGGGCCAGTTGTTTGCGTATTTATTGGGTTCGAATTCAACAATTTCGACACGTGTTAATGTGTAGCAATTATTTTTAAATCTAAACATATACTAAGGTCCCACGGTTTGTCGTGCGAGTAATTCATCCTTGAACTGGCGATATGACACGTGTGCAGTGATTAAAAATCTTATCATCGTACGAGACAAGCCTCAAAGGAGTCGGCATCGTAAAATATGTGACATCAGACAAATATTCATTTTATTGATTATTTAATAATTATTAGGTACATCCATCTGCTGTCCGGTACAGGTAGGAAACATATAATATAATATATCAGGGTAACCGGGAGTGACGGACGTACGAGTATATATTTTTTGATTAAAATACCGCATAAGAATGTCAACTGCCCGGAGTCATTGGAACTATGACAGCCCCAATATTATGAGGCTTAATGGAGTGAGGATGGGATAGATGTGAAGACCTAATCAATAAACATGGCTAAATCTATTTCAATAATAGTTCTGATTCTGAATCATTGTCGTTCACTGGTGTGATGTACGTATATCATTGACGATCGTCCTCTTCCATCTCATACGACTGTAAGCAAACGAAAAAGACAGAAGATAGTAGAACGATGATGTCACGTACAACCTTCTCTCTGGGAGTACTATCTAGGATCTACCATTCTGGAAAAAAAAATGTGCGTCGGTTTCAAATACATTTAATCTGTGTCTCCTCCCTTTCTGGTTTAGGTGGTAATATAATTTTGCACAAAAATTTTATGATGATATTTTAAAATGTTTCTAAGCCTTCACCCGATATAATCAATGATTTAACTGGATTTAATGGAATTAATTTTAGTCCAGGAAGAGATTAACATATAGCCTCCGGAAGTGGCGAGGCTCCGCCGGGCATTTAATACGTTTATCTAGTCTAGGGGAACTCGTCCCAATACTCCGTTAATGTGCTCGTATTACTTGTGCACGTGCAAATAATTATTCCCCGGGTGTTTGCGCTCTCATGCATGTATTGCTCAGGAGCGGACTTGCAAGTAATAAATTAACTGCACACGTTCAATCAAGTTCGGGTTCGAATCTTCGCTTACTAGCAATAAGGTATGAGAGTCAAAAAAAACCATGAGTTCCCAAGCTGAACGGAACGATGCAACCACAAATGGCGCGATTCCTTCCCCGTAATTCGTTGCTCGCGCTTTTTTTCTCGTGTCGATATTTTTCATTTTTATATCATTTTTGGGCACTTTTTGGACACTGGAAGATACTCTCAGTATCGCCCTGTTTTAAAACCACCATCCAGAATGGAAACGGCTTGAAATGGCTTTAAATAGCAGTTGGGACTCTTGTGCTGCAGAATCGAAACATTGCTTGATATGATTTAGCCTATTTAGTTACAAGAACTGATTATCCAGGTTTTTTCCCATCCCATTATACCCTATCTCCTTCCCGTCTACCCTTCCAACTCCCTTTAGCTCAAAAAATACTCCAAACAAGGATATCATAGTTCCAATGGCTATGGGCAGACGGGACGGACTCTTGTGTAGGATTCACATGAAAAAACATTGATTAAAACCTTAGCCCTCACCGAGTTTCATCTTGAGTTCACCCCTGATGTCCATAAAAGCCCTCGTGACGCGCCAGGCTACCGGGAACTAATGACACGTTAAACGTATGTAAAGTGGGCCTTACGAACGGGAACTTTTAGCTAAATACACACTAGAATTTTATTAAACGACACCAATCTATTTTTTAAAACATAATCCATGGGCTACTAACATTTTGTGCCTAATGCGATGCCTTGTAACGTGTCCTTTTTAAAGCAGCGAAATATAGAAAATTTATTATTTTTAATCATATTTTCAAAAAATTTTATATAACAGTTTCAAAAAACTTTCAGAACGTACACCTTAGTTAAAGCATTGTTAGATTAAGTTAGGGAGATAAATCTTATTTTTATAGGCCATATAAAGACACGATTATCCAGAAACCAATTGATTTTTGTTTTGCGTTTTCTTTGCTACCGCTCTCGCGTTGTTAAAAAATGACAATTGATTGAATTGTTCGGGAAATTTTCGTTTTTTATATGATTTATTCAAATTACATAAACATATGGATCAGGACAGAACTGATAAATAATTATTAAAAACTAGCAGTTAAAAACCCCCTCTCCGGGTCCTGCAGATACAATTAACTAGATTTTTTTAAATAAACTCTCTTTTAAATATTTTCCCACTAAACTGGTCTTTTCCGTCTACGATATTGTAATTCCTAATTCTGATAAACTCCGCCCACTCTTACCCCTCCCCCCTACTTCCACTTCTTCTTTCCAATTGTAATCTATATTTAATTTTTTACTTTAATTTATAGTTACTCCTGATGAGGTGAACTTCGTTCATGTAACATGTTGAGGTTGTATGTAATTAAGTGATGTAAACAAAGTTATTTATGTTTTAATAAAATAAATAATGCCATCACAAAGTGATAGGCTTCCAGAAGAAATCTTCTTATTAAACGCTTGTTAATGGTCAAGTAATTTTGCATATTTAAATATTCGCGCCAGTCCTTTGGTTCGTTGTTATACCGCCAGAGGGGCAGAGTGGTCGGATTTAGCCTGCAGACCCCCTATTCGGGATTTACCCGAAACATACGATTTGAATTCGACCAATCAGATGGCCTAGATCGTCCAGACGCTATCGTAATAATACTATCAGATAAATAATTATTATAAATAATAATTATTAAAAATAAACTTCCCTTAGTTTAAAAAACTTTTATTGTTAAAAAAACAACATGTTTCGTAAGCAATCAATGCTCACTTCTTCAGGTTTATTTATAACTTTTACAGCCTCACTGTTAAACGGTATTTTTTTTACACGTTGTACAAAGACACTAATAGCTTAGATTTGAGTTGGTATGAACAAAAATATCTTTAACTTGACTCCGAAAGAACTGGCAACGTCACCTTTCAGCAGACCGACACATGAAATTCCCATCTTGAAAAAGTAAGGTAATAATTAACATATGAAGCCCTTTTTCGCAGTAACCCGAAAGAAAAAAAGAACGCTGAAAAAAAAATTTTAATCCCTGGAGCTATAATTAATTAATCCACATATATTGAAAGATGATCCTGTGCACTTCTTCGGCGAGCGGTCCGTCGTAATACATAGGTCGATTTTGTCCTAGCAGCCCTAGAAAATCGATATTTTCTTGTGTTTATTTGAATCATTTCTGATGAACGTATTTCTAAAATCTTATGTTTCTAGAGGGATCCCTCGGGAAGTTACTAATTCATCTTCTAGAAAAATAAAATCCGGTGCTTACCGCTAATTTTTTAGTTGAAAGGGGTTTTTTTAAATTTTCAAGCCGTTTTACACAAAATATTTTAATGGCAGAGTCCTGTTCTTATTAATCATAAATATAAATAACTTTCAGCAGAAGGGATCCCTATAGAAACATTTGAGAATTTAGTAATACGTTCATCAGAAATAATTAAAACTATTCTTACTATTTGTTATGTCTGCGTTACTATGCAGATTTCGGTGTTGGTAACTCTTTGTAAAAAGTAAAAGGTTCTTTATTACAATTGTGTTTATTTACGTGACAATTGATAGGACTGGATTTAGCCACACTGTTCATTACCCAAGGGTTGGTAATTCTCTAGTTCGAGAAGGTTATTCCCTGTCACTATAACCTCACAAGTATATGTTACACTCTAGCGACATCTGATGGACTCTGGCGTAAGCTTTATGATTATCGCCATCTATCACTTAAATACTCAACCTATTAACATACATCACACTATTTAACGTGTATTATAATTAACAACCGTTCACCATCCATAACTGGTTGTATTTCAGCTATGTTAAACTTAAAACACGTTTATTAGTAAGAGCGCACTTATTAAACTCATTCAACATTTCGTTTGCATCTATATAAACGAAAGTTTATTTTAAAATATTAAATCAGATTTTTTGTTAATTTATTATTTACCTTGGAGAAAAAGAAGAAATTTCTAAATTTATACAAGGTCTCGATTCCTGTCTTTCCCAGAGGGTAGAAAATATATCTGCGTTTCGTGTTTAAATATTTACCGCCGTTAACGCTCGCTTCTCTGGAGACAAATAAACGAAAATTATCGTATTTCGCATTCGATTTTGCCAAATTGGCTCATTGCTTATTGACCCGCGTCAATTTTGTACCCTGATCGAAATCAAGGAATAACATTGGTATATAAATTTACCCAGTTGTATGACACTCCCACAAGAATTCGTTTTTTCTATAATTTTCATAAAAAATTTAATATTTTCATCGCTTTGTTAATATTTTGCTATTTTTAATATTTTTACATAATTTTAATGTTTTTATTGCAAGATACCAAAAGTTTTTTTGATTTACAAAAACCTTCTAAACCATAGACATATGAATATTAGTAGACCTGCCCTAAGTGATTAAAAGCGTATTATCCCCACTCCCCATACCGGTTCCATTGGAGCCGGCTGTGCTCGCGTATGGCCTCAAGTGAAATTTGAAAACGTGACGTCATCATTCTTGTGCGAACTATGGTCGAGGCATCATCGGTTCATTTTACGAAATAACACGGCAAAATGTTGACTTGTACTATGAAAACTTGTAAAAATAGATGTGAAAAAGAGAATAAACCCAATTGTCGTATTACATTCCATATATAAGCATTATTTTACTTTATTTTAAGCATATTCACATCGTATAATATGAATCAGTTGTTACTATCACATCGAGAAACGTCTGGACGCGAAACACAAAGCTGGTTGGTTGCTGGGAAGTAAATTATGAACATTTATAAAAGTGTCTTAACTAAATACTTAAACGAAATATTAGACTCTGAAAATAGAACCGAATTTTTTTGCCGAATTTGGACTTCGCAAATTTGTTCATAACGTGGCGAGTAATTTGCGCTCCCATGTAAAAATGTCTATTCATTCAAAAGCAGATTTTACTTTTAAGGAGTAAATGGTGATATTATAATGCGAAATGCCTATTTACTGTCAGATTGATTTATTTACGAATCACAGCCAGCTTCACTCCCTTCGTTCTTCAACAGTTGATTTTACCCCTCGCTATTATCTTCTCGTCTATTAATTCCTATGTCTGTGTTCTAAACTTTAAATGTTTTATTTTTGTAATTTTTAAAGGATCACTTGTTGCCTTCCAAAATGTTCTCAAACACTTCGACATGCAAACTCTTTTGCATGTAGAAAAAAAGACCTTAAGGCGCAAACTCAATCTTTTGCAGCAATTGGAAAACATGAAAAGTCTATAACCCTCGCTTTGACTATATAAGTGATTTAAAAAAGTGTTTTTCACTCGCAGCTGTTAAAAATGTTAGCCCGCTGTCCCGCGAGCGAGAAAATTAAGTTCGCTATGGTAAGGTGTACGCAGCAATGTTCAATGTGAAACTCTTCTTCGCAGGGCCTAACATCATTTGGTTCATGGCGATTGCTTACCGACCCGTGGGACGACGGGTTTACATAGAGAAAATGGCGTGGTAAATTTCTGCGTAAACTCAAACGTCAAAAATGTTCTGCGATAACGGAAATATTTGTAGACATATTAATAATATACTGTGGATACAAATTGACCATTTAAGAACCTTCAGACATCTAATTTCTATGTTTGTGTATGCAAAAGGTTTTAATATTTCCACGGATATTATGATTTGGTTATAATATTATGAAAGAAGGGGCATTTCTTTGCATAAATAAGCATTAAATATTGTAAAACTGTAATATCATCTTATCACCTTATCTTCGTTTCAGTAAAGTTTTGTTTTCTTTCTAGTTTCAGCCACAATGAGGCGAGCTTCTCTGACACCGATGTCCAGCATCGGACAGGAGCCGCTGATAGTTGTAGAAGAGTCCGGCTGCCAGGAGGAGGATGAGCCTCGCTCTGACAACTCCTCGCCTCGCCGCAGTCTTGACATCGACTCTCCGCAGAACCCCTATCTGCTCAGCCCGTGGCGGGACCCACGCGAGACCCGCAAGCACTCGCTGCCCACCCCCGCCTGTACCTCGGGCATCACGGCCTCGCAGGTGCGGCGCCTGTCAGAGCGCGGCGGAGAGGGCAGCGGACCCTCGCCGAGGGAAGCCGCCTTCCTCGCTACCCTCAGCACCGCGCCCGCTCCTCAGCCCGGAGGACGCCGCCACTCGGTGGTCACCATCTCCCGCGTGCCGCCCGCCCTCTTCGGCCGGGGACGTCGCGAGTCCGTGGCCGCGGTCCCATGCCGCGGGGGGCGCGCTGGACCACCGGCCACTGACCGCAGAGGAAGCTCGCACAACCTCGCACTGGACATCATGGACGATATCGTAACAGCCCGCAAGGTTCGCATGAAGCTCTGGAACACATCCGACGAACGAGTTTGCGAAGTGCAGCCTCTCGATGAAACAGACTTGCGCGCTCCGCAGCGTTACACTCATGGTAGGCGCTACTCCGACTTCGTGGGGTGTGTGCCCCCCATTCTACCCACAATCCCGAGCCGCCGCCGAGCCTCCGAGCAGCCCCCCGGGCCGCCGCCCATCCCGCCCCGTGCTCACGAGCTGGTAGGGGGGATCGTGTGCTCCAACACAGACCTCATATCCATCCTCACATCGCTGACCTCTTCGGCCACGGAGATTAACCGCTGCGAAGAGAAAGGGGTTGCGCCCATTAAGATAGAAATCTCCAAAAGGGCAACTCCACTCGAGAGTCGAAGGAGCAAGCTAATAAATAGTCGGTCCAACAGTTTCGACGCATCCGTGCTTGACGGGGTGAACAGATCCGCCAAGGGGGGTGCCGTCAGTCCCTCCAGCTGGTTCGTCAAGCGACACCAGACTTTAGCCAACAAGAAGTGCGACATGAACCAAGCGCAGATTATAAAGCCAATAATAACCTTCTCGAGGGACGGTGTTCCCCGCGCCAAGTCCCTTAGAAAGGTGGAGAAAGTGTCCCCGGGCATACCTAAGGTGGTGTGGGACAAGCCCAGCGGCTCCGTTGTAGACGCTCAGGTTCTCGGCAGCGCCATCGAGGTGTTCTTGCGACAGTCCGGGGGGCCCGAGGCGCCACCTACCACGGTGCAGCCACCTGCCCCCACGCCCTCGCCCTCGCAGGGCGCCATCCCCAAGGTGAAGATCGACCCCCGGCCCACGCAGAGCAACTGGTATTCCGGCAAGTCCGAAGAAGAAGACTCCACGGATGCGTGCGACACATCGCTCTGTTCTACGCTAAAGGATCTGTTCGTGAAATAAGTTTTCGCGTACAACATAATTAGTCGTCGATCGACTGTCTGTGTAAATAGTTTCCATGAAGTTCTATCCTGTTAGTTTCTATGTTAATGGTAGTATTCTGAGAGAAGGAAAATGATTATCTCTAACGGTTGGTTATTGTATATTACTATGTTGAGACTGGACTAGTGCTAATTGCTAAATACCCTACTGTTACTGAGTATACCTACTTGTTATTTTAAGTCTCTAAGGATCGTTAGCTCTGGGAAAAGCTTATTTTGGATGTTTGAGTGTTACCATTGTAATAAATAGTACGTACACCTGATAGGAAATGTTTGAATCATCCCCTAACTTATTCATTAATATCGATGTTTGTAGAGTTATATAGTTCTGGTTAACCCTTGTTCTATATTTGTAGATTCATTTTCTGTATATATTATATAAATACGTGTGTGTATAAAGCACGAAGGAAATAAATACTGGTAAATTATTATTTATCCGTTGTGTAAAGCGTTCCAATTTTTCTAAATTTCAATATTTTTCAGCAATGTGATTTTTTTTGTTTTCCCAAAATAACTTGTATTACCAAACTATATTTTCATAAACCGTCTGCACGCAGCAACTTGCATGCATAATCTGTTTGTGTGAAATTTTGCAAATTAACACGGTACATTGTGCTGCGTCCATACGGCATACTTGCATGCACAAACAGTTTGCGCAATCATTTGAAATGACATACCGTTTTGCCGTCTTAACGTATGTACCTCCATGCTTACTTGGGTGCAAATTAGATTTTGTACAAATAAGATTGGGCGTGTAGACGGATTTATCATAGAAAGCAAAAACTTTGTATTGTGACACTTAAATAAAATACGTTTACTTTGTTTTAACATCTCTATTTGTTAGTAATTTAGATGTTTGCCAAGTTTTATCTCAGCTACATATTATTCTAAAACTAGTCATCGCAGCGTCTTAAAACATAGTAAGTTACCTACTTACCTACATAGTTGTGTTAAAGCATAGTTAAGGTATTTCGTGTATTATTATCTACCAAAATATATTATTTTGGTTGTATTTTTTAAGTAAAAGATTTATTTTTCTGAATGTAAATACATACTTACAGGACGGGGAAATGTTTATGTATTCAAGTAATTTGTAACCATATTTTCTTATACTAGTATATTATATTACTGATTTCTGTTATTTATAATTCAATTCTTTTGAAGTCTATAATTGGAAAATCTAGCATTGATTTATTATATTCATGATTTTATTGTGTGTATCCATGAATGAGAAGCCTAATTCGTACATACATACAAAGAGATTCGATCTGCATGTTTTTATAATTATTACCTGATGGGAATATCTACACAGAAAATTGAAATGACTGTGTAATTGGATAATTGTAGGATTTCTAAAATTAAGGACGGGTTGTTTCACAAAATTTGAACATTTCATCAAATTTCTTTTCAAGTTCTGTAAAGGTTCTATCCAAGTTCTGTTACTATTTCAGTTTTGTAAAGCAACTGGTCAATAATGGTATAATAATAGAACATGAATAGAATCTTCGCAGAACTTGAAAATAAACTTTGAAATTTGATGAATTGTTCAAATTCTGTGAAACATCCCGTCCTAAATGTAAGCATGCTATTTAAATTTAAAAATTCATCTGAATGGCAACATAAACTTGTCTTTAAACTTGGTGCTCTGTAAAATTACTAATATTCTATCCGAGACTCGAATGGTGTATATCAGGGCCGGACAACTCGCGGCCCGCGGGTCGCATGCGGCATCGTTAAAGCTCCTGTAATTAGACAAACATATGCATAGATTCTGCTGGTTTATCTTACTCGCCCATAATAATGCCCGCCGAGAAGTTGTAGTCCGCTTGAAATGATTTCGTGATATACTACTAGAAGGTTATTCAAAATCTCTACAAGAGTCCGAAAATGAGTGTTGTAACTCATCGGGATTGATATGTAGATATCAACATGTGGAATAGTTTTTTTTCATTAAAACGTATTTTTGGGAATAAATTAACAAAATATATCTCTATTACCGTACAAATACAGTTCCGACTGTAACTATTCACAAGCAGAAAAGTCCAGTTTTTAGAGGCACATGAGAAAAATCACTCTCCGTAACTATTCATGTTCCCAAAAGTCTAATTGAATAGTCACACAATCTCACAGTGAAGAAAAACTATTATCGTGTCCGTAATTTGTGATTTGCGAGTAACAGATTAACAAAATTCATTCCCCAGTTATGACCATAATACGAGCAAAAAATCCTAAATTTAAATTTAAAAGTATTTAAACTGTGCCGCCCGTGGTGGCATTTTGGTTGGCCAGGCCTGGTGAAACCTTGTTACCATAATTCAAAATTATTTGTACTTAATCTAATGTCACCTGTTATCAGGAAAATTCTATTCCTATGATCAATGTAGAATGCGTAAAATGGGGTGTTGAAGTCAACGTTGACAATACACAAATTACACTAAGCAAAACAATAATTTTCTGTTCGAATTATTTTACCAAATCTTTAGTTACCTAAGTAATCGCGACATTTTTACACAAAGGTAAATATTGTTTAAAAAGTTTCACAATTCAATTTTTTCAAATAATATACATTTTTACCTGAAATTTAATCCAGTACTGAGTGAATTCCGTATTAGGGAATCATATATGCCCGGAAAGAGAATTAATCAAATTACAAATTAATGTTGAATTCGTCTGTTGTTGTCAGTACTGATTTGCATATTATTTTGAGAAACGAGACATATTTTATCTGCATTAATATTTTTTTGTAAATAGTTGGAATTTATTATGCACAATTCGTTGGGATATTGTTTTCTGTTCTATTTTGTATGCATATAATTTAAAAAAAACATCTTTAAAGCTTTCCATGGAATGTCGATAAAGTAGGTATCGCTAAAATAAAGAAAAGTTCGTGCTCGTTGCTTGGTGGTATAGATTATGAATCGATACTACCAATGGCAATGGCCAAGATGGTTATGAACTAAGCAAGCGATACAACAAGTATTTATGATTAGTTGAACGACAGATTGGTTTTTCCCATTCCCATTAAAAAGTATAACATTTTTAATATTATAGCTTTAGATTTGATGTTATAATCGATGTTGAATTTGAACTAAATGTAAAACTATCACAAACACGTTTGTAGGTATATAACACCAGATTCGTTAAAAATAAATATAACGAAATCAATGTGTGTTAGCGGATCTTAAAATAAACATTTAATTACTTGTATTCTTCTCATCGTGTAGCAATGCCCTCCCAATTTGGCTTAAGTCCAACAATGCCCCGCTTTCTTAATGAATAATCAGTGTTCATGTTTATGAAGTTTAAACGCAAAATATCCAAATGGCTGTTTAGTTCGCAAGTGTACAGTGATATTTTCCCAATTTAGATAAAACCATTCTCATAAATTCAGCTTCCGGCAGGCAGTGAAATTAAAGGAAGGGTTATTTCATCGCGAACGGAAATGATGAACTAAAACTTTAGGAAAAAACGGGAGAACCGTATTTTATTTACCGACTGAGAACAGAAAAATGTTTTACCAACCGAGAACATGGAATTGAAACTTAAAAATTATACTGGGAAAACTATTGTACAGATTCCACACTTAATTTTGCTGTCGATTACGTTGCTGGAGTAGATTAAATCCATGGAAAAAATGAGCATTGCTAATTTATTAAGAACCTCTTCATATTATTTGTAATCCGATTAAAAACGGGATTGCGGACCGTTTCCTGATAAACTTTTAGTAATTTTCTAATATATCATAACACGTGCATTTGCCTTGATAATATATAACAACGAAATGCGAAAATATTAGAATTTTCATGAGAACACGTGTTCCGACATCGTGATAATACTTTCTTCATTTACTAAATCAGGAAACCTGTTAATTCATTTGTTAAGGCCTGCGATCCCGTTTTTAAACAGATTACCACTAATTTAAAGAGATTCTTAAAGCAATACTCATTTTTTCTCCGTGTACATGTAAATAAATCTATATTTACTTAAAAAGAGTTATTGTGTTTGTTAGTTGCTCATTTGGTCATCTGCATAACAGCATTAAGTGCTTATTATCCAAAGGGGGGACTAACGACAATATAGGTACAATTTTTTTCAATCAGATTTTTTTTTGTATTCGCACAATGTAGAGACTCCCAATTGTATTCATAAGTATGTTGATCTAACGTTGACCTTACCAAGATGGCCAAAATGCATGTTTGTTCAATATACTAAACATTAAATCTTATATTAAGAAAACAAAAGTACTTGTATAGAGTAGGTAAATGTTTATTTTTTAGAAATCAAAGATAAATCATTTGTGTAAAGTTAACTTTTGTGATTTTACAGCAGAATTGATTGGTTTGACGGTTTCAAATATTTCGTCCCACTACGGAATTTTAAAAATGAAATCCTCATTGAAATAATATAAGACGAAATGTTTGTCACTTTTAGATAAATAAATTATGTAGAATCACAAATCATTTAAAATTTTACAAAAATGAAAAATACCTATTTTTTAAATACTTAATTGATGTGACAATCCTCTGTAAATAAATTTCCTGTGTAATTAATTGATGATTCAGAAATATATTATGTAATGCACATGATAATACATCCTCAATAAATTTATCAGTAATCGTTTCTTATTTTTATTGTGCCTAACACATTCAGAGTATTATATTTTTACTTAACCGATGTATGAACAGTAAAATATATTCTTAATAACCAAAGATTATTTTTTTACACAAAACTTTGAATAATGTTTACTTTTTCGATAACTTTATTGAGTATGTTGGTAATTTAATAACATTGACATTATTTAGTACCTGGGTTAAAAAATATTATTTATTATGTTTGGAATTTGTTTTGGAACAACCTTCCTTATTTTAGGTTAATTATAATTACTTCTTACTTATTAGATTGTTATGCGCTGGTTCAACGTAGGTATTGCAAAGCTGGCAATAAGTCTTGTTTAATGCCGTTTTAACCATACAAACGCAGTGGTAATAAGTCGAGTTTTCATTGTTCGGATTTATATATCGAGTTAAAAATAAAACTTTAAACACTTGATTTTTCAGTACTTTTAATGCAGTATTTCAATAATTTTGTTTGATTTAGATTAAATTATTTGATCGCATGATTTTTATGTAAATACCGCACAAGAGTCCCAACTGCTCCTAACCGTATGAAGCATCTGGCTATAGGTCTGGTCACCAAACACGGCTGAAGCCATTTCAAGCAACGTTTCAATTCTGAATGGTGATTTTACAGCAGGGCGATACTGAGAGTATCTTCCACTCTGGAACGTGCCGCAAATATACTTTATATTATTTTTAATTAATAAATTGTGAAATAACAAACAAATTAATCAAAATAAAATTTACTTGCGCACGCCGGGATTTGAACCCGCGACCTTCGGCTTGCTAGTAGAGAGCCACACCCCTCGACCACGGAGGCCTTGTATCATATTACCAGTATTTGTAGGTATAAAACTATGTACATAATGGGAGTTTTTCTTGTTTCGTAATATACCATACTCAACGCTCTTCATACGATAATAATATTTCATTAAACTAAAATTGTTTCTGCGTGTTAAAATTAAATTCTTTACATTTCTGAAACTACCCTATGTTCAAATATATTACTACCTTCTGTTTAACAATTAATTCAGTTCTTCTAAATATTTATTTTAAGAAATTTGTGCCTATTGGGATGTGAATACACTATTTGTGAACAATATCTATTTATTTTAAGAAAGTTTTGTAATATTGTCAAAAAAAACCATTTGAGATGTACAAAATATGTTATAATGTTGTAAAACCACACGAGATTAAAATATATTAATGGGGATTATTGGATACATAATTACAACCTCAATAAAAGCTTACTCCATTTTTCTGACTTACTTAACGATATTTTTTGTTTCCATACTTTTGCTATTAATTTAATATACTTTTAAATCTTGTCTTATTAGAGGTTAAGTCACAAGGATGAACTCAATAATTGGTTTTATTTTTGGTATGCTTCGCATGTTCACTGTTATAATGTTAAGTATCGATTTACTGAAAATGAAAAGACCGACCGTCGCCGAGATACGAGCAAACTGCACGGACTATCAAAGCAAAGTAGCCGATGAAAGATATGCGTTTGGTATGTAGATAGAAACAGAGGCGGGGGGGGCTATGCGTGGATTCGATTTGCAGTAGTTTCTGTTACCTGTCTATGGTCCATTGGGATGAGTGATCAAAATTAATATTTTATTATTATTACCATTATATTTTTCACTGGAGTTCCTTACTGTTATTATTGTACAGCGTGTATATTTTATTTTTCTAACTAAGCTTTGCTAAACTCCTAGTACCAAAACGTATCCTTTTGTCATCTGTAAGTAACACCATCGTTTAAAATGACATTTTTGAAATACAGGGAACGTTATAGAAAATTTAATAGAAAAATGGTGAATGGTACAATACCATTTTATGATATAATGTTGTACGAAAGTTTTTTTTTTTTAATTTGAAACGGACCTATATATGGCAACACCGTATGGCAATATCCTGGTCAAAATATGTACTAGGGCCTTGGTACGTTTTTAATGAAAGGTTTCTACATTTTTCCTTTTAACCATCTTGGTTTTACAATTTAAAGAATTTAAACAAATGGGTACAGCGCCATTCTTTTTTCTGCATTTATTTGTCACACTGTAACCGTTGTATTGTATCATAACATTTTTAGACTTACATTGTAAATGTTACCTTATTAATTTTATCATACCCCAGTATTATTAATTTATAAATAATGTTGTGGAAATGAAGCAGCTTTTTAATGTGTAGCACGTCCCTCATAAGTTAATGGAATTCTTCGAATACCTAAATGTATATATTTTAAATTTGAATAAAATAATAATATTTATGACGGTTAAATGACGAAATTACACAGGCGTGAATTTCAAGTATCAATATTAACTGTCAAAACTATACACGGACGGAATTACACATGGACGAAATTCAGAGATGTGCTTTATTTCAAATAAATCCATTTCAAACGGAAATGCAAAATGCAAAATGGGTATTTTCCATTTTGCATTTTAAATGCTTTTCTAAAAACCATTTTGCATTTTGCATTTTAAATGCTTTTCTCAATCCATTTTTCATTTTAAATGCTTTTTTGCAACATTCTTCCTACTTTCTCCACTCATCTTTTTTTCATAGGACCCAAATGTCAGTCGGTCCTCAACCTCGCTATGAGAGATAATTTACATTTATCACGTTGCTCCCTGGTAGAAGCCCTGGCAATCGAGTAATACCATTACAAAAAATACTGATTCAAATACTGAACATGGGGCCATGTCGCTGTAATATTAAATGTTAGATAGCAGTTTCTATGTTTTTACGTTTTCAACATTAGTCCCGCGCAAATTTTTTGTGGTTCATAATCTGTATTCGTGGCATTTTTTGATTTACCATCATGTAATATGTTTGTTCTACATTGATGTCCATTATTAAATGACAAAACAAAATTCTATAATTATTTTAATTGTTTGACCTGAGAAACCATTTTGCATTTTCAATGCATTTTGAAAATAGGTATTTTGCATTTTGCATTTTAAATGCTTTTCTAAAAACCATTTTGCATTTTGCATTTTCAAATGGAAAAGTTTTGACCCATTTCCATTTTGCATTTCAAATGGTTTTGGGTACCCATTTTGCACATCTCTGACGAAATTACACGTAGAGAGAATACTGGAATTACACGCGTCAAATACCCTAACCTAACATAAACTAGCCTTACTTTGTTTTTTTTTCAAAGCTGAAATTTATTTAGCTCAAATAAATTTATTTAGGTACCGCTGCCCCGGGAACCATTCATACCAACACCTTTGTCCGTCACTCCTGGACATACTGGCTCCCGGATTTCTACCCACACGTTATACCAATTTCCTTCGCAGATCTTCCTCTCCTACCCTTTCTTTAAAAAAAAACCTCTATACAGCATCCTCAAAGATAACACAGGCGCCGAAGGGAAATTATTTTCCTCTGGGCCTCCTGAGTGGATAAAATGTAAAAAAACACCAAAACCAGATTTGTGAAATTTCAGGTATGTGTAATTTAAGTAGGTGTAATTCTCTACATGCGCAATTACGTCTATGAGTACTTAATTCATTCCGTGTGTAATTCTGGCAGTTAATGTAATTAATATTGGTAGCATAAATAAACAACATAAAAATGTGATTTATTTAATCAATTGGTGGTTATTTAAAAGTCACTACTGTCTAATTTCGTTCCGATACATTTATGAATATGTTTCCAAAGTGAATGTTGTTGTAAATCCCCATTTTTAAATTATCTATGTTTCTCTTTGAAAAAATAAAATCAAAAAATGTGTGGGAGTCTACGCTTAAATTTTTGGAATAGGGAAAGAATCTCAAATTGATAATTATTTATATTGATTAAGATTATTGATGTTACGATTTATCGTACTTTTTAGACATTAGATAATGCCGGACATTGTAATGTTTTGAAGAATATTATACTTAACATTCATATTATATTATTATGAAATAAAATAATTGGTGTTTAATTTGTGGTTTTATTTACTCCTATTCCCACAAAGATTCTAGGTTTTTAACAATGAGAGTATACAAATTGATTTTGTGTATTCGAAGAGTTGATAGGTATCGGAAAGGTTATTTTTATTATACGACAAACCCGTGAATATCTACGGAATGTAATGATTATAATAATTTTATAAATTATTGTAGAATTTCTGAAGCAAGTATTTATAAAATAATTAGAGTCGATCAGAAATTTGACATTCTAATGAGCACCGTTTTAGTAAACTATAAAAATCATTATGTATTCAGATTTAGATATTTTAAAGATTTAGATCTGTCAAAAAATTAAACAAAAGAAAGACACGTCATTGGAGGGGACCCCACCACTTTCACAACGGTGTTATAAGGAAACATATGGTTAATATTAGATCCTACAATAATATTGAAAAACCAACCAACTAATTATCACGCCGTTTCCCCGCAGGGGTAGGCAGAGAGGACGGACCGCCAAACAACTCGGTCACACCACACACTCCTTGCCTCATTCACATTCATACATCGTCTCATACATACTCTTCTATTGTTCTGACTCTTGACATGGCCCGACTCAAGTATCTGATTCACTTGGTCGTGCCATGTCTTCCTTGGGCGTCCCCAACTTCTGCTACCATTCACATTTGCATCGTATATTCTCCTTTCTTCGCTCATTCGCTATACATGCCCAAACCATCTATGCGTCCTTTTCTTGATCTTATTTTATTTTATTTTATTTTATTAGGAACATTAACAGGTTTATAACATAACATGCATAGAGAGAGAGAAAAAATAAGTAAAAGAATTAGGTTACAACCCAATAACCAATGTTCACATCATGCAATAAAGATAAAGAAGGTTAAAAAGCAATAAACAAACAAAGAAAACAAAGAAAGGTTAAAAACAAAGAAATGTTAAAAAACAAGGAAATAATAAGAGAAAATGTATATATATATATATATATATACACGTATAAACACATACATACATATATATATACATACACATATAAATACATACGTACACACATACATATACATAGTTGCATACATACATACGCATACATACATGCATACATACATACATACACACGTACATTTGATATTAAATACAAATAATATGTAAGAGTGATAATGAATAAATGATGAATGTAATGTATTAAATTTAGAAAAGGGTTAATTATTACAATACTCTGTTAACAATTTTTTTAAAAGCTCCTAAGGTACACGACAGGATATCAGCATCAAAATAAGTTTTATTATAATGATTGCAAGTTCTTAGTAAGAAAGAATTTTGCCTGAGACTCGTTGAAGCAATTTCGATATGAAACAATGATTTGTCTCTAGTTTTCTTACTCGGGACTCTAATATTGATTGATGACAAAAGGGCTGGACAGTCAATATGACCACTCAAGACTTTGTGTAAGTAAATCATGTCCGCAGTGTCTCTCCTGCTTTTTAATGTTTTAAGTCCGTAGTGCTTGATAGAGCTTTCCATGTCGTAATAACGTAATTGTCTCCTGAATTTCAAGTGATTTACAAACTTTCTTTGAACAGCTTCAATGCGTTTTGTGTGAATGTTATAAACAGGATTCCATATGGCAGAAGCGTACTCAAGATGACTACGGACGTAGGAGTAATACAAAATTTTGAGTGTTTTTTTTTATTTTTTTTATAGTGAATACCTCACAATAGTCCCAACTGCTCCCGTCTGGAGCCAGTGAGACTATGGCATCCCCAATTGGGGGATGTTGTGAGGCTGAAGGTAAGTGGGGAAAGGAAAGAGGAAGGTGGGGAAGTACCTGGCTATTCAGATCTAGTCACTAAACACGGCTAAAGCCATTTGGAGCAACGTTTCAATTCTGAATGGTGGTCTTACACCAGGGCGATACTGGTAGTATCTTCCACTCTGGAACGTGCCGCAAATATACTATATATTATTTTAATTAATATATTGTGAAATAACACAAATTAATCAAATAAAACTTATTTGCGCACGCCGGGTTCGAACCCGCGACCTTCGGAATGGCAGTCCAATGCGTTACCACTGGACTATGCCGGCCGTCTGGAGTGTATGGATATTGTTGAATTCCTTTCCAATACGGAATAAAAATCCTAACATGCTCAATGATTTCTTGACAATCTTATCCACATGTGCCTTGAATGAAAGTTTGTCGTCAATCAGTACACCGAGGTCTCGAATTTGATTGACTTTTTTGAGTGGTTGACTGTTTGTAATATGGTAATTATATTCAATTTTATTTTTATTTTTTGTAAAGGTTATTACGTAACATTTGGCAGTATTCATGTGGAGATAGTTGACAGTACAAAAATCATTAAGCCTATTAAGATCTTGTTGCAGTTTACAACATTCAGTAATAGAGTTAATAGAAAGAAATATTTTCATGTCATCAGCAAAAAGTAAAACTTTAGCATGCTTAAAGCATTTTACAATGTCATTGATAAATATAGTAAAAAGCAACGGTCCCAGGTGAGATCCTTGAGGGACACCTGAAGGTACATTGACAATCTCAGAATTGAAACCGTTTACTGCTATTATCTGGGAGCGTCCGTTTAGGTAAGAAACTAGCCATCGGTACAAATTACCGTGTATTCCTAAAGCTAAAAGTTTAGACAATAATAGGCTGTGGTCGATTTTATCGAATGCTTTGGAGAAATCTGTATATATAGCATCCACTTGGATTCGTTTGTCCATTGATTTTGAAATATGTTCGGTGAATACTGCATGAATAAATGCTTGGTTTTATATGTAGAACCGCATGTGACTTCAAGTCACTAGAATGTTTGAACACACTGTACACATCTTTAGTAAGAAGTCAAGTAGAGTATAATTCGCCTATTTGGTCCCCGTTTTATAAAGTACATTCCAACAATATTGAAAGGGTACAACACAAATTTTTAAGATTTATTAACTTTAAACTGAATATTCCAATCCAAAATATAAATTATATCCAACTCATGCATCAACTAAATTTGATTACGCTGTCAGATAGGCGAATTATCTCCGACCTTGTTCTACTACATAAAATTATTAATTATAGAATCGACAGCCCTGAAATTCTTGCCACAATAAAATTATTTGTACCTTCCAAAAATACGAGACAAAATTCCACCTTTTTCTGTGACAATTTCAAATCTAATTATCAAGCGCACATATCGTTAAATCGAATACAAAATTTTGGTAATAAATTTGGTAATGTTGTTGATATATTTAGAGATTCCGTAGCAGTGCTTAAACGAAATCTACATAAACACTTTGCTGAAATGTATGACTTATCCACTCCATAGTGAAAAACCCATTTTTTAGCTTCTGTTTTTTCACTCTTTTCTTTTATGACTTTTTAACTTTAATATATATGTTTTAACTTTACAAATTAATATTGTAATTTAAATAACAATTCGAATATGATTTTAAGTCCCTATAAATGCTGATTAATTTCAATCCATTTATTTTTCTAAGTAAAAAAAAAAAAACTGTTCTCCATAATGGTATTCTGTATTATTTGTAAAACATTTATGTACTACAGATATAATAACTATTTTATTTATATATGTACGTAAACTTTTAAATGTCACATAGTTAATGTAATAACACTAATAACAATGTATGTAAAAGCCCAATGAGCGTTTAAATAAATATAATAAAATAAAATAAAATAAAATAAGATTGGATACAGTTGATCTTTTTTTCATAAAGCCGTGTTGATTATCAGTTATAACAGACTTAACACAGTCATAGAGTTGCTCATGCTTACTCATTACGCTTACATCAGCCTTGCACTCTTTGCGAATCTCCACATTCCTCACACGATCATACTTGGTTTTACCACACATACGCCTCAGGGATCTCATTTCAACAGCATTCAATCTACTTTCATCCTTTCTTTGCCAGTTCCATGCCTCACTTCCATACATCAGGGTAGGTAACAGCACTCCATTGTGGACTGCTAACTTCGCTTCTTTGGACAATTTTTTGTTAGCGCCAACTGCGTTCAGTCCTGAAAAAAAATGCTAATAAGAAAGTCCAAATAAACCACTTGAACTGGAAACGGAACGTACAAACAAATTTATATTGATGTCATTCCGGAGTCCCTCATCTCACACTTTTACTTACACTTCTTGTGAAATAAATGGATTATTTCAATAATTAAAAACATTTCCAATATGTCGGTATCTAATCCATTTCATTGGCCTCTCTGGCACTGGGCCTAAATATTCGTAGTGTAATTTTATTACTCTTTAGTATTATGAAACCACATTCCGAAATAATAATAATTTATTCATGATCGGCACCATACAGTACCTACCTATCTACAGCAGTAGAAATTCACGGCTTAACAAGTGTGATTATGTATTTGTTGTGAATACTATTGATCAGATTAGATTATTCATTCCCACGCCATAATGTTTTTTCTACGAAAATAATGAAATTTAACACATCAAAAAAATGTATTTTAGACCACATTTAGGAAATAAAAATCCATTACACATAGTACTTACTAACTAGAAATGGAATTCACTTGCACATCATTTATGATTTTCTTTTAATTATTATTAAATCATCAAAATAGGTATATTATAGTATATCTACATGGCTATAAGAATACAAGTTGCACATAAAATATTTATTGTCATTCATTAATTTATACTCTGTACTCTTCAAAGAGCGATAAAACGGCAATAAACAATATTGCCCTCACTCTAATTTACGTCCGGTCATTGACATCTCTACGCGCAGAAGGAACCAAGCATCTTAGACGCGCACCATTTTAAGGAAGTATTTAATAGAAAAATTACCAACAGAGAGCGCTTACATTTGCCCACGCACGATGGCGCTAGTGTGCTCGAAACTTTTAGAATCATCGGAATTTTCCACCAGACCCCGACCCCGCCTTTATGGTCTGGGAAAGCAGGGGAAAAGACACCTTATCGGCAGGGCAGTAGCGAACTTTTACGTCAAATCGCCTCGATTTTACGCTTTCAATATTTACTCTAATATGGGCGTGTAAAGTAAAATCATAAATAATAACGTATCAACTATCAACCCAAAATAATCAAAGCAATGCAAATTGAAACGGTCGTGGTTATTAGCGCCTCTTTGATAAGGGCACCTTGCTGATAAGATTATTATTTATAGAAAAGTGAAGCGGCATTAAAGACTACATTTGCGCAAATGTATTCAAACCGCACCTACTACTGAGATCCGCCCGTGAATAGATACACAATACACAGGCGATATCCAGCACGGCCAGTTTTTTGCGTGAACATTGTACTTGAATCTCACGCTACATACAAATAAGGATACCACACACCACCAGAATGTCGTCATTAATGAAACACCCACTTTAGGTTTTTTGTTTTTTTTTTTTATTTTAAAAGGAAGAGAACATTTGGGATTCCGAAATGAATACTTTATATTCTATAAGATTCTTACAAATGAGTACCTCGCTACATTTGAATGGAATGACGTTTGGGGAGCGAAAATAAATGCATTAAACATTCTTCATACACGATGTTCAAAAACAAAGGAAGGTATTCGTGGTGTTATTATGACATGTATACTTATATATTTGGTACAACGAAAGTAAGTCTAATTAAGCTGGCCACAGTCGGCCACGGTGATCTTCTTCGTCGTCTTGCCGGGC
Source organism: Hesperophylax consimilis (assembly GCF_061612785.1). Lineage (NCBI taxonomy): Eukaryota > Metazoa > Arthropoda > Insecta > Trichoptera > Limnephilidae > Hesperophylax > Hesperophylax consimilis. Next base: position 32,096,681 of record NC_142841.1, read on the forward strand.
TGGGTGCCGTAGCCCTCGATCTTCTTCACGACATCCATGCCTTCCACCACCTCCCCGAACACGACGTGCTTCTTGTCCAACCAGGTGGTCTTGGCGGTGGTGATGAAGAACTGGGATCCGTTGGTGTTGGGGCCGGCGTTAGCCATGGACATGATGCCGGGGCCGGTGTGCTTCAGCTTGAAGTTCTCATCCTCGAACTTCTCGCCGTAGATGGACTTGCCCCCGGTACCGTTGTGGTTGGTGAAGTCACCTCCTTGGCACATGAAGCTGGGGATGACCCGGTGGAAGATGGAGCCCTTGTAGCCGAATCCCTTCTCCCCCGTGCAGAGAGCGCGGAAGTTCTCCGCTGTCTTAGGCACCACATCGGAGCGCAACTGGTAAAAAAGAAACATTGGGTTACTAAAGTTACTAAAGTTTCTAAAGTTATTCCCGTGCAAGGAAAGGTAAAATAAACATAGTGACGAGATTCTGCTAGAACCTTCCGAGGTACCGGTCTTCCGTGGGTATAAGATAGCCGTTAAGATAAATACATTTTACAAGCTATTTTCTGCACGTGGGTAAACTTTCTAAAGTACTAATTCATTACGTGACACGTCTTAATAAGTAAAAAGATAATGAATTCAAACAAATAATTAACGGTCACCCTCACACAGAGTAATAAATCAGTCTAGGAGTCAATAGCGTGTGAAAGGACGAATATTTTGGACACGAATCTGTGTAACTTTTAATTGACAGGTTATATTTCAAATTACCTCAATCACGATCCTTCCAACGGGCGCATTATCCGCTGTCATGTCGAAAAACACACGGGGTAACACCATCTTGGTAGCAAATTCGCGAAATTTATTGACACTGAACGAATACCGGGTGCCGGTAACAATGGCGGCCGCACTCTGCGAAGAAATGAAACGCGCTTGACGGCAGAGGACTGCGAGGGCCATTGCACAGGAAGTGGTCGCTGCTACTGCGGGAGTCAAAGAAAACACCACGTTTTAAATGCTTTAAATGTAAATATTGGCGCTGAATTTAAAAATCTGCGCGCAAAAAATAATTTTAATTATAATATTATTTAACGAAGTAAATTAAAAGACCCATCAATGCGGTTACTTTTGTTAAAGTCTTGACTGTTTTCATAACCTTATTATTACTTTATTATTGAATAGCAATGGTAGGTATTTTTAGCATTTAGCTTCATAATATTATGTTGAATGAAAATGTGTAATATATGAATTATTTATTTACTGCTTACAACAATAATATGTCAAGGTGAATGACAAATGTATAAATTACTGAGATATGAAAATTATTATAATGAGGCTGACTGTGTGGCAAATAATGTAAGCGTTATATAATAAACTTATTGCAGAAAACTAACATTTAGGTAAAATACTTCAAGCCTTTCTTTAAAATTTTATTATTTAGCTTGACTATTATATTAGAATATTCGCAAATTTTAGAACAACCGCAATTTATAAGATTTCATAAATATTTATTCGATTACTTGTTGTTTTCTACTAATCTTTCAACATAACCACAAAAAACTTACGCGTTTTGAACGGTCAACAAAATACCACAAAGATCAAGATAATGAAGTTGGCACCGCTGTGAAACATATTATTTTTTGTAAACATCAATAGACGTATCTATTTTTTGAGCAAAAAAAATAAAGCCATGCGCTTTTATCGGGCTTTAAGATAAATGTTTTTAAGTAAGACATCTGAATGCATTTTGCACTTTTTGCTATAAAAAACTTAGGCTTGAAAATAAATGTTATTAACTAAGACAAAAAAATACACTTTGCACTTCTTGCTAGAAAAACGAGCAGGATTGGTGTGATAAATATATAAGAATACTTAGATAAAAAATATTGTAAAAGCGTATAGATTTTATCAAAAAAAGCAAAAAACATTCATTGGTTGATCATATTTTGGAGAAATAGTATATTAAAAATATATATAACGTATACTCATTTAGTCAGAGTAAGTAGGTACATACAGCACCACTACGTAAATATTATATACTAGTCAGACCTGCGGAAAAATACGGAATAATATGATAGTATATATAGTTATTTATTTAGTAAATAACTCTTCCTTGAAAATGAAAAAAAACGTTAAAAGAACACTGAATCATGCGCCCAATGATGGGAAAAGGGTATGGTAAAAATGGGTAGGTATTAAAACAAATTTTTAACCAAATAAAAATATTTGATATTTATTGCATTTACTTGTAATGGTGGCAAATGTTATGAATTGAATGAACAATCACGAACCACGCTAGATTTAAGAAAAGGTGGCGGTAATATTGTTTCATTGCGAAAAAATATTTCAAATTTTTTTTCGATCCCAACATAATTTTTTTTTATTTCGAGATAAAATACAAAATTTAATTCAACCATATACTACAACAACAGATTTATGCACTTACATTATCTTTGCATGCGATCGATGAAAGGAACTTACGAACGAAGGAACAATTTTTTTCATATCCATCGCTTTTATCCACAAAATCTGCAATGCCACCGACTGCACAGTTAAGTATGTTTATGTCTATCCACATTGGTTGGCGGCGATAGTGATTTTTTTAAAGTAATAAATGATTGTAATGTATTAACAAAAAACAATGAGTTGGTCTTTTCCTTTAGAATAAGATTTAGCCATTATTTTTGTTTTGTGAAAATAAATTGTGTTTCGTCTGCAGAAGCTCTATTGAAATCAATTCAGTGTTTCGGAATCGGTTTCGATGATTATTGCATTTATTATTCCATCATTAGTTGTTTGTCTTTCCTGTTCCATAAAAGACAATCACAGGACACATTTCCGGTTTCGAAAACGATTAGAGATGGTGATACTTGAAATTTGTTGTCGCTGCGGTTCCAGTTACCGGAGTCCAGAGAAATTAAAAATTGTTATTTTTCCATTCTGAAAGGGTGGCTAGAGAAATTCAACTCTGAAAAAGAGGAACCCGTGCATTAAATTTTGATCTCACAACAATATTTTGTCGCTTTTTTACAATGTTTGGAATATTTTAGATGGAAAAAAATACATACAATAGATGATAGATAATTTTTATTTGAAAAATATATAATAATAATTTGCACCTATTTCTTACCCTGCAGCCCCAGGGGGAAAGTCTCTCTCCATGATTCCGTGTTAATGCTAAATACAACATTTTAGCTGTTTATACCAGCTGCCAGCCCTTGATGTCGACGGTTCCAGTGATAGCAACGAAGTCGGTTCCAAGTAACTGGAACAGGAATATCGACCACCTCTATAAACAAAAAACACAACGCCAATACCAGCGAAAGAAATTTGACAATAGAAAAACCTACACAAATTTACAATATAGTGAAACAAGCGTCAACTTCTGCTTGAAACTTACCGGCGACCATTTCGTGGTTTGTTATTATTGTATTATTAAAAGATTGACGTTTAATTTTTGATTTTGAAAAACTCTTGCCGATATATTCTCGTATTGTTTGTAGATAAATAATACCAGATCAAGTTTGGTGTAGAACCCTTTTAGAATGAGTAACATGCAGCAGTATGGCGCTTCGAAAAATCCGCCGTGGGCTCGTAATGCCGCCGGCCCAGCGATACCAGGTATGCAGCAACAGATTATGTCCCAGAACTCAATGAGTGGCATGAGCGGCATGTCACAGGCGGGCATGTCACCTTACCAGACGCAATCGCAGTCTGTGTACCAGCCCAACCTCCTGCAGCAACAGAACATGGCTTTGGGAATGCAGATGCAGCCGAACAGCGTCGGGATGTCTACTATGAACCAAGGACAAATGTTTTCGCAGACAGGAGTCGTATCTTATCCGACTCCGCGAGCTCTCAACCCCAACGCCTTTCCCGGTTCGGCAATTGTAGGGGGTCAGGCGTCCAACAGCTCTCCCAAGCAGAGAGTTTTCACCGGCACTGTAACAAAGGCGCATAATGACTTTGGATTTGTCGATGAAGATGTTTTCTTCCAAACAAGTTCCTGCGTGAAGGGTTCGCATCCTGTCGTCGGCGATCGAGTTCTGGTGGAAGCTTCTTTCAACAGCAATATGCCTTTCAAGTGGAACGCCACGCGCATTCAGGTCTTACCTACTAACAAGGGAGGCAGTGGTGCCGCTGTGGGGAGGGATTCTGGTAAGAAGAGCTTCGGGGGCATGCCTAACAGCAACTACAATGCCGTCCCTCCTCCCGGAGATGGGCACAATGGAAGCTTCCAGAACAACCAGAATAGCGGCCGAGGACCGCGTGCCAGGAAACCAGTCAACAACCAGATCAACAACAATGCCAGGGGAGGAGGAGATAGAGGAAGAAATCGGCAAAGCAACACCCCTAGAAAGGTACAAACATCTTTTTCATATTTGCTTATCTCTTCTTTTAAGGCCTTCGTCAATAGTGTGTTAGAATTACATTTCTATTACAGTGTTGTGGATGCTTTTATCTCATTTTCTTTTTCAAACACGAGAATAAAAGTGCATAAACCTAAAAATTGAAGCTGTAAATGTGTGTACTAAGATTTTGTTTAATAAAATATAATGAAATCTTTAAACATCTCTAAATATCAACTATTACAGGCAGCTTTTATTTGTATCACAAATGGAATACTTTATGCATTAATCAGTCATTTTAACTTGTGAACTACTAGATACTAAAGAAATTACATCATAAATGATAGAGAACTTTTAAAAAATCAGTCACTGCTTTGGCATAAAGGGCCTTACAGAACACTCAATTTGGTTGTTCAACCCAAGTTCAATCGTTGTGTGTCAACCGTTGAGTGTTAACCTTATTGCACACAATGCACCTCCACACGGTTCAACTTTATGTTCAACTCAACCTGATTAATAACAACTGCTCAACCAAGTGTCATCTGTAAGGCCCATAAGTCAAGGTTATGCTCTCTACATATTGCTTTTTTTGCACCTAGTGCATGATGCAATAAGGAAGTTGAGTGAAAAATATTTTGACTTATAAAAAATATGTTCATGTAGATCAAAAAATATCGATTCTAAATATATAAATATATTTCTATATTATTATTCTTAGAATTAGTTAAACGTTCTTGAAAAAGCATTCAATAGCAATAGACTGTATACGCTCCACGATTGGTTGAAAGAATTCTGACGTCACATGTGTCGTGACTTGTACGTACAACGGATCACCTATGGTGCATCTCTTTCTATTACATGAGAGATGGTCGGTTTAGATGAGAGAGGTGTATGGGCCAAACGTTTATTTGGGTTTGTCAAATATATGTACGTATTTGTTGTTATTATTATATGAAATGGATTTCTAAAGATACATATTCGTATAGTGCTTTATAATAATATGTTGTTTATTGCATAACTTAGAAGTTTTTATTATTATACATGTCACATAACATGTGATACACTTCAGGCCGCCGGCCGCCCAGAAAAGTCTCACAGTGAACTGGGCTGTAAACCGTTATTTTACTTTTGGTCTTTACTTTTCTTCGCGGTGGTCCTGAATTGGCGCGGGGCACGTCAACAAATAGCGACGGCAATACCGTACTGGGCGGGAAAAGCAAATATTCTAACTTAAAATATTAATTTGACTATGAAATCTTAATCATTTTTTTTTTTTTTTTAATAACATCAATTCTAATAGACGGTTAACATTGGTAAAAAAATTACTGGAATTCCTTATTGAAGAATTATTTTTTTTTCCATACAAAATATTTAAGCGACGTGGTTCTTACAGTTTGAATGACGTCACACCCACACCCCGTCTCTTACCGCTCGTTTTGGCGGGCTTAATAAAATTCAAACTTTGAGAATTAATTTAACTATGAAAACAAACTTTAAAAAAAAAAAAAAAAATACTCTTATTTAAGTTTGAATGCGAACATTGATAAAGAAAAAAAAAAAAAATGGACTCAACTTCCTTATTGCCTTCTTATTTTGGTAGGGCAATATGTATTAGTACGATTTTTAGGCTCTTCTGCAACGTCTTCTTGAGAGTTAGAGACGTCTTTCGATAATTATAAATATAAATAAATTATAAAAGTCCACTTTAAAGATAATTGTGCATCATTTTGACTCACATGGTCATTATATTTCAAAATTGGTGAGACTTGCCTCAATGACACATACTCCTTTTGAAAGCACATGGTACCGGCAGTGAAATCACAAACGCACAGCTCGTGATTCACAATATTTAGAAAGAGAGAGCTGTATTTTGCTCGCACAAGTGTCAATTTTACACAGACTATCTTTGTAGGGTTCTTATTGAACATAACTATTATAATATCTTCTGTTTATTGGATTCTATTTATTTTTATAATAATTTATGATGTCCTTAGGATGATGACAATGCAGATCGTATCCGCAGACGAGCGGAGAGGCAGGAAAAGGACAAGCCTGCGGATAAGGTTTCTGAGGAGAAAGGCAAGTCTCGTAGCCTGTCCAAGCAGAGGAAGAGGACCAGACCTGTGGCTAGGTACCTGGTGCAGGTGCCCAAGTTGGCGCTCGATATGTAAGTAAAAAACACTGTATCTGTGGCCCAACTGTTCTATTATATACTCCTTCCATCTAAGGTAGATAAAATCAATCAGGAGACGCCTTCCCTCTGATGGAGCAAAGTCACTCATAAATTCGTTCGTCGTCTCACATATGGACTATTACAATAGTACATATGCCGGCCTATCTCGGAAACAAATCAATAGAATCCAGTCAGTTTTTATTGCTGCGGTGAGAATGATTTTTTGGTGAATCTAAGTATTGTCGTATAACCTCACTTCTAAGGGATCGCCTTCTTTGGCTTCGGTGCCCTGAAAGAAAAGAGTTTGAGATCTGCTTAATGACCTACAAAGCATTGCAAGGAATGGCGCCAGCCTATATATCGGAACTATGTGTCTGACAAAACTTAAGCAATAGACAGCTTACTCTAAGGTCAGCAGATCTAGATGTTAGTATTCGTCAAATCAGAAAAGCCTTTTATTTTATTTTGTGGATGTTCAGGCACAAATATTAAAAAATTTTTCAATAATTTTATAAATCACTTAATTTGTCACATCATACAATAAAACCATAACCGAAAATGGGTTCGTAAGTAGGAGATTTTGAACTTTAAAGAAGTTTTCATAGGCCTATACATGATTTTTTTCTGGGCTTATAAAAAGACTTATCTAAAAAATACTCCATTATTTCAAAGGCCACGATGTATTCTACTCGCAGTATTTAATTGAAGCATCTGAAACATTTCTAGGCGACCAAAATTTCAAACCAAAAACACATGATTTGAAATTACTACGTAGGGCATCGCCTTAACTTCTTTTCAATATTTTATAATAAGCCATATTCTAAAACTTCCGGTAATTGTTTGGTTTCGGTTGCCTCCTTATTCTACCTTTTTAAAATGTATGCTCAGAAGATTCTCATTTCTGAGCACAAACTGCCTCCTGTTTTATATTTTGTTTTAATATTCTTGTTTTGTCCTGTCCTGCTGTTATTGTTATTCTAGGTTTTGTCATCACTTTGTATAAACAGTGTATTTAGTGTTATAATATTAGATCTGTATTGGGTAAGGCACACTGTTGGATTAATTTTAAGAACATGACCACTAATACTGAATTACCGTTTTTAAGTTTGTTATAGTTAAGCGCACTTGAAGTGAAATGACACTAAACTGCGCTATATAAATGCCATTTTATTATTATTATTCAGCTTTCTGACATTCAGCTTTTAATATTAGCCAATGAGGCACTTTCATGCAATGAGGCATGTTCGTGCAGTGAGGCTGTGCCGCCCCTAAAAAATATAGAGGGGAAAGGGGTGGAAAAAAGATTCTTACATATCGTGGCTGTGAAATCAAACCGGCATATCTGCAAAATGCTTGTTTTTCGCCAGAGATGATATTTTCCTTTTAACGTCCGTTTGGTTCACCTCAAAGCCACCTTATGAATGAATAAAATTTAGATGAATACTGCTTATTGAAGTAGTAGTTGCAAATAAATCGAAAATTGCTTATAAAAAAAAAAGAAGAGTAAAATGCAGATATGCCAGTATGGCTTTAAAATCAGTGTAATATTTGCTTTTGTGTCACAGTGGCTTCTTCTTTTGGAACCTGTTTTACGTTTAAAAAAAAGATAATGTTGTCAATGAAAAAATAATTTATTGCTTCACAATTTTTTCATAAACAATTGACATAATACTGCTCTTCCCTTTGCTGGTAACTTCAAAGTTTCCCAATCGTTTATGGAAATCTGAATAAATTGACGGTATTATCCCGGCGGTAACTAACTTTAGGATACCATTTTTCTTCTTCTCATCAATGGTCTCTTGGAATAAACTTGCATCAGAACAGGATTCACGCTCCCATTGCCCCGTTTATTCCTTTTCTTCGCCTCCTCCCAGGCATGTGATCCGTAGGATGTTTTGAAGTAAAAGTTGCCGTCGTCTATAATTACTTGAAACATTCGAATGTCCAAAATGGGTAAAATTACCTGGGGGTCCTTCAGAGCTTTCATATCAAAAAGTCTTCATGACTCAACTCATGAACCAGGTAAGGCTTGCCATTTTTCTTTGCCGTTTTCATGGCCATGGCGTATTGGGAAGGTAAGTATATCGGTCCGCTTCGGAGTGCTCTTTTAACTTATTTTTCATCGGTTGAGTGAGCCGAATCCACCTAGTTTTGGGTGTGATAGATTTTATGTTTTTTAATGTTGTAACAGTATATTTGTACATTGCCATTACAAAGCTATTTTTTTGTTGTCCACAACAATTATCTTTGTAAAAGACAACGTCTATTGAACAGTCAGCTTTGTCATTTAAATGTTGCAGTCATTTCAGCACACAGCTCCCAATCTCAATAACGCTTATTTTTCCCTGTGTCTCATCCTAAGTGTAACAATTTACTGTTTTGTCGCCTTTCAGTTCAGCAATTGTTAAATTGTAAACGGCTAGCTTTGAAATGTAGTAGTAGGAAGACGTCTCACCCTGCGGATATGACAGCACTGCCTGTAGATTCTATACTGCTACGATGGTTGAATCTGTGTCTTTATTGTCATTCTCCTTTTCCAGTCTGGACAAGTCCTTTTCTAGAATATGATTCTCATATTCTGTCGTATTTTGGTAAATGAGACAAACATCACACTGATCTTTCTTCGGTGTGAAAGTTTGTATGACTTGAAAAAACCTCTACTGGTAGTAGCTGATTCCTGCAAGGTTTGACTCCTTTCTTTCTTTTAGATAATCTCTGTGATCGGCGATAGATTTTCCGCCATCGATATACTCACGGGTTTTAGACTCGTATTCCTCACCGCAGTTTCGCATCTTTCAGTTTGCTAAAGTTTTTTTATTAAATTTGCCTATTTTAATTTATTTTTTTAACCGGGAGAAATTTTACCCGGGTCAGACATTTTGGCATATATGCCGGTTTGTTTTAGTTGAGGCTGCTATAAACGCTTTTGTTAAGTGCAAACCGGATTATCTGCCAATAAGTCATATCTGGGTAATAATAAAAATGTACTATTGTGAGATAATTCAGTTTTACTTAGATGATGGACGCATTTCCCCCTTGAAAGTTTTGAAGCAACTGGCGTATTGCGGAATAGGTCTGTCTTCTGCTAAAAAAATGGCGATTCCCGCGTAAATGCATACCGGCCCAACGCCATCTGACAGATTTTTATTCAACTATACGACATGCCGGTTCGACATAAGAATAGAAGGGAAAAAAGAAATTTTTTGACACCAATAACTCAAAAGCTCCATTTTTGCACATATGCCGGTTTGATTTAACAGCGACGATATATCTTTTAACGATTTTTTTTCTTTTTTCATTTGATAGTTTTTTTTTTGTTTTGGATTTTTCTATACCACCATACTGGGCACGTGCGCATGTTGTGGCAGTAGGATTACTTTGCCATAAGATTAAATCACCGATTATTCTGCTGCCATGAAAGATCATCGCATTGATTTTGTCTTCCGCTAATGTGGTATGTTGGTATATATATGTAATATTTTTGCCTCCCCACTCTTCAACCCCACGAACCGCCACTGATATGGACCCTCCTCAAATATCTCTAGTTTTGCTCCTCATGTGGCTTCGTAATATGTTGTAGGTGACCTCTGTTTATGTTTGTATTCTGGAACATTGGATTCTGCTTTGAGTTATGACTGTTAGCCATTACTCATTCCACTTGGCCAACACAGTCCCATTTGATTCTGAAGATAATATTTATTTATAAATCTTAAATTAGATAGCAAAATTATTGTGTACTACCCACGTTCTTCATTGCTACTTACCAGAATATAATATTTCTCATTGTGACAGTAATGTTTGTTATGTCTTGATTCTAATGCACTTAATAGTTTTTCTATTTGCATGGATTATTATATGAAATATTTGACCTGGTTATTTCATAGCATTGTCAAGCCAAAGACATATTATGGCAATTAAGCTAAAACTTTATATTTTTATCTTCATTCTATGATGTTAAACCTTCTGAGTTCCGAATTTTGAGTGCAGTCAGCTGTAGTAACTCTCAATCAGACAACCGAATGATTATTGGTTATAATAACTGATTTAGCTATACCACAAATGAAACAACCGAGTCGTTATCCATTGTGTCCACTTTGTGCTTTGAATGGTAGTACTGAAGCACCTGCGTTCGAAGGTGCTGCAGTATTTTTTTGATTAACAAGTTACTACTGTGAAAAGAGAATTTTTGAAATGCGATTGATAACGTTTCTTTTTTTTAGTCCGGAAGCAGACGTTCTTGCCATCCGCCGTCGCTACACCAACCTCTACATCCCCTCGGACTTCTTCAACACGCAGTTCCGCTGGGTGGACGCCTTCCCCCCCAACTCGCCCTTCACGCTGAACAAGCCGTGCCTGTTCCATGTCATGCCCAAGGACATAGACAATCCCATCGCCAATGATACGGTGCTGGAGCCTTCCGATGTTGACTACTTGTTCAGTGCCAAGGTAAATTTAATATGATCTTGTGTGCAGCGCTGCTGTGCCCCCCAGGGGAACTGGTAGAGTGGGCAATCTTTAATAATGTACTCTGTGGTTAGAACTTGTCCACATTCACATAATGCAGTCCTTTGAAGAAGTCCAGAACCTCCAACCCCGCCACAGCAACCGCAGAAACAACAGAAATCCACAGATTCAGATGGAATTATTATGGTATCTGACGCCCACCCCTCCCACAAAATCAAAATTACCAGATATAGTTGCGGTTTGCACCGACATTAATATAACTAAACCCCAATTTCAGATATCAATCATCTCTAATGCCAGCCCTTGAATGATGTCAACAATAATCCAAATGGCTTCCACAACGGCTGTAACTAGTTTTAATGTTGCACAAAATTTTAGAAAGTGCGAATCCTGACACTTATACTAGTGTTATCCGTATTAATGCCAGCCCTTGAATGATGTTAACAATAATCCAAATGGCTTCCACAACGGCTGTAACTGGCTGAATCCTGACACTTATACTAGTGTTATCCGTATTAATAATGTATATCTCTGCCCACTTAGGTTATGCTCCTCAGCATGCCATCCCTCGACGAACTCTACCGCAAATGCTGCGCCATGGCCACTGAAGAAAAATCCAAAGACGAGCGTGAATTCATCCACCCCACCCGGCTGATCAGCTTCTTGGTTGGGCTGCGGGGTAAGAACGAGACAATGGCCATCGGGGGGCCCTGGAGCCCCAGTCTGGACGGGGCCAACCCGGCCACTGACCCCACCGTACTCATTAAAACGGCTATCAGAACTTGCAAGGCTCACACTGGAATCGATTTATCGAATTGCACTCAATGGTAAGTCTTTTATGCAGTCAAGTTTATTGTCCACTCTGGTTTGCGTTTTGAAACTTTATAATTTGATTATTAAATTTTACATTATGCAATTAAATTCTTAGTTGTGACATTTAAACACGACACAGAAGTCCTAGGGTAGTTAGAGGACCTAACATTCTGTCTCGGGAAATTAATTTGTATATTTAAATTTATATTAAATTTAGAAATTTGTTATTTTTTCTTTGCTAATCTGGGTTTTGTTATGTTGATTTTGAAGTATGATGAACCTTACAATAATATGTAAATTCAAATCTGAATAAAATTAGAAAAGATAATACCAAATTATTATTCTACAATTAGCAAATATGTATATATTTTTTTTTACAATGTACAGATTAATTTCAAAACAATTCATATTATATATTTTATTTGTTATCACCATTGTGGTGGTAAAACATCCAAGTAAAGTAGTCCCAGTGAGAGGTTGTATGTACATCATTTAATTTTTTGATTTTTATGTGACCTCACAAGAACACCCTTGTCTGTACGGTGTAAAGGCAGGGGAATTATGTCGCCGCCCGGTTGGGCAGGGTTGTGATGCGGGTTAAGGAAGGGGCTGTAAGAAGGGATTTATTAATGCGGGAAGAAGCGCAGATTATATAAAGGAGTAAAAATACCAGCTGACTTACTCAAAAACTATTTGGAGAAACGACCCGTTATCGTGAGGCCAATATCAATTTTGAATGGGTGTTCCGCTCGTGTCCATCGAGTTCACTGTGCACCGGGGGTTAATGCTGCTAGCTCCTTAGAGCAGGCTCAGCATGCCTAGATTGCGTCCGTGCATTAGAGATGACAATCGATCTGTTAACAACCATTAATTAATCAATTGAAAACATTGACAACCGTCGTCTTCCTTCTTACACATTTAGTATAAAAACGAAAATGGCAGAAGATACTAGAACTATCACGTCACGTACGACCTCTCTCTGTGACTACTAAAACACGATTTTGAACCAACAGATATTTACCATTACCAGTGCAGTGGTGGTACGTTTTATTTTATCTTTATTTTATATAAAATATTTGCAACAGGACAAAGGTTTGTGTGACATAATACATTATTATTTATTTTTCTTCTTTACATTGTATTTATAGATGGTATTGACACACTGATTGCTGGATATGAATTAGCAGATACAATCCTGAACTAAAAATATTCCCGGCATCCATTTGCTGGGATTTATTTATTAGTGATAATTAATTTGGTGAATTTATTATATGATTCTATAGTCCATAGATAAAGAATGCCTAGATAGACGAGATCGTGGGGCACGGGGAACTTCGCTAGATGACGAGCGACTGTCCACTCAGTTTAATACAAATGAATGTGCTGCCAGTTTTGGTGCCGGATTTATGTATTCTATATCATTCCGTCGCTTAGTGTCTAATACCCTGAATGTGAGATGATTTTGTCAACACGAACGCTTTGTAACTATTCTATTTTTTTAAATCTTTTAGAGGTGCTTTTGTAGAGCTGGATTAAATTTCTCAATGTTATTAAGGGGTGATATTGTACAGACTCCCAAGGTGACGTTACACGAACTGCATACACCCTTAAGGTGATGTTATACATACCTCTCACACCCTTTGAGGTGATTTTACACAAATCCTCAACACCCTTAAGGTGATTTCGTGAACATCCGTGATGTTTCACATATCATTTCATTACATTCCTGCCAATTTGAATACTGAACAATATTTAGTTGTTGTCACATTGTGGGTATCAGACGCTATGGATGATATAACCTTTAGCGCGGGATATGTAGCATTGAGTGTGTTGATAGTGCTGATCTGAGACCTGCAGGCCGAATGTATGTATTACAGTTGACTTCCCGTACACACAGGTACCGCTTTGTGGAGCTCTACTACCGGCGCGCAGAGTCCGTGCACCGCGGGCGAGTGGTCCCAGCGCGCGTAGAGACAGTGGTGGTATATGTTCCCGACGTCTGGAGCTGCCTGCCCACCCGGCTGGAGTGGGACGCGCTGGTCCCGAGCTACGCAGCCCGCCCGACGCCTGCCGTCAGCGTGGACCAGGCACTGCTCCATCCATCCTCTTACCCCCAACACCCCCAACAAACAAACAAGCAATCATCCAACCGAGGCAGACCCAACCAACAAACAAACAACCAACCCGATGCCAGACAGAACCTGAACCCAACCTTGCCGCAGGAAATGTCGATTGGACCAGGCAGTGGACCTCTGCACTTCCTACATGTTTGGCAAAAATCACATGCTTTTTTTAGTCATTTTTTGGATTTATCAATCTTACGATGCTAACTGCAACAATGGAGAAGAGTGACAAATTACCCCATTTTACTTAGTCCACTGTCAATTATTAACTGGAGAAATTCAACAAGGGTAATGCTACCGCCCTTTTGTTTGGCCGTGTTTCTAACGCTTTTCTTGTGTGCTTGCAGGCTGACAAACCTAATGTCTTGGATACTACGAAGAAGGAACCCACGCTGTATTCTGAGCTGGACACGAAGGTTATGTCTGTCGCAGATCTGCGTAAAGAACTGTGGGCCAGGAATATCAGCACTAAAGGTAAACCAACAACCAGATATATATTATTTCAAACGCTTAAAGTGTATAGACTGTTTTCATCCAATACATTTATCATAGAAGAGATAAGCACTCAGATCTTAGACCAATTTGTTAACCTTATTCCCCTGACAGTGCCTCAGTCCCTTTAAGGCAGTTCACTAGCCATTGAAATTTTTTAAATCAGTGGGGCCATGCCCCTTTACGAAGAATTATAGAATACTTGAAAAGACTTGACGAGACTTAACAACCAATAAAAAGAAAGCGTGTAAACATCCTTCCTGCATCACGCTCTTCAGCTCCGATATTTCGAAAAAATGCATAATTCGAAATTTCCAGAAATTTTTTTTTTTATACAAAATGGTTTATTTAATTTAATTTAATTAATTTTTAATGTTTACGCGGAATAGAAATATTTCCGCGTAAAATGAAGTGTTGAGAAAATTCATTTTACGCGGAAATATGTCTTATTTTTACGAATTTCAACCAAATACCTGCACTTAAAAAGTCAGCCACGATGGAAATCGTTTAATGCGGAAATATATCATATTATGAATTTACCTCAAATGTATGAGTTTTAAAGGCGGGCTGCAATGGAAATCGGCCGCGACACTCGATTTACACAGAAATATATCGCATTTTTACGAATTTACATCAAATATCCAAATGTAAAGGGCCGGCCGCGACGGTAATCGGGCGCGAAATATCGATTTACGCAGAAATATATGTATTTTTACAAATTTACGCTAAATATCTGAATTTAATCGAAAATTCGATTTACACGGGAATAATTCATATTATTACGAATTTACTCCAAAGATACTTCCCTAATTTGAAGGGACGGCCGAGGAACTCGATTTTCGGAGTCTTTATTTTTTTTTGTAAAATTTCGAATCAACAGATAATTGAGTCTGGCCATAGTCATAATAATAGAAGAGTATGTATGAGACGATGCACGAATGTGAATGAGGCAAGAAGTGTGTACCTAGACTGAGTTGTTTGAGTTCCGTCCTCTCTGCCTACGCAACGGAAACGGCGTGATGGTTAGTTAGTTATTTACAAGCAACTTTGCTATAAAGCCCAAAGCCCCTAAACAGATTATGTATGAGATGATGCATGAATGTAAATAGACCTACACTTATACACATACCGCACTTCTAGTGTCCGAGGCAGTTCCCAACCAACAAATAATTTTTTTAGCAGTCAAAGGGGAAAAAATTAAAAACACGTAATTACTTTATTTAGCTCATTTTACATAATATGTAATGTCTAATTAATAATATATACATACATTAATATTTAACCTCTTCTATAAGTATTTGATATAACTATGTGGATGTTAAAAATAATTTCATAAAATAGCGGAATTTAAAAAATCACATCAAAGGATTAAAGAGCCTAGGAACTCTTAATAAATTGTACAGCACCGTTGAGGTGATTTTTCACAAAAACGTCGCTATACAAATTGTCCAATTATTATTATTAAATTAATGTGGTAGTTCAAACAGTAATGCTAAATAAGTTGTTTAAAGTAAATTTATATGGAAAATTAATATTTTATTATTATTTACGATTTCTTAAAATTTGACCACTGAGTGTCGATTTTGTCTTTCAAAGCGCACAATATTTAAAATTCAGCCGAGACTAGTTATTGCTAGCCTAACGCTATTTTGTTATTCGACAAGGATATTTTTCACTGAGCGAAGCGTCATGCAGTCAGAGACATCTCCATTCGCTGGGAAATTGGGCGGATACTAACCGATACGATCTAAGTCCTTCAGTAGATGGCATAAGGTTGAAATTCTCAGTTACAAATTCCGGCACAGATATTAAAATGTTTTCGATTATTTTGTAAAGAACTTAATTTTCCATATTACGCAATAAAATTACATTTGATAAGAAATTCCTAAGTAGGAGAATTTGAACTTGAACATATTTTTTATAGGTCTGATACTTACTTTTTACTCGATTACTTCCCGAGGCCATGATAGGTTCGACTTGCAGTAATTAATCAAAGCGTCTACAATATTTCTAACCGATCAAATTTTCAAACCAAAAACACATGATTTTGCATTGATTCGCATTGCATCGTCTTAATAAAGTTCATTGGGGTTGTCACTGGGTACTTAGCTATGTTTCCTGGTTTGACAACATGCCTTTCCATGTATCTGAGCCTGCTTCTCACCAAGACGGGACATTGGCACCACGGGTGAACAGAATACCGATTTGACAATTATTGAACTCCTTATTTAATGAGAAGTTCCTTCTTCTAGGTCTGAAGTCCCAGCTGATAGCTCGTCTGAACAAGGTTCTCAAGCGCGAGGAAGCCAAGGAGAAGTCTGGGGAGGAGATGGAAGTGGAGGATGAAGTGGAAGATGTTGCCGAAGTCATTACCATTGAGGATGAGCCCCCAGTGGAGGAAGTCAAGGTAAGAACATTGTATTATTTTACGCATCTTGTATTTGGTTTTCTTGTTTTGTCACTCTTATTAGTTTGGACTCTGTCTTGGCTTTGTTATTTCTTACTTATTTATGTGGTAACCACATCTAAACAATGCTGCTCTACATCAAAGTGTGTTCTGAGATATTGGCTGTTAAACATTTTATTTTACTGTAGTTAGCACATATTAGTCAAATAACTTTATATGTTATAAGGTATTTCAATTAAAAGACAACAAGTTTTATGTATTTTAATCAACGTAACTATAAATTATAAGGATAATAAACAAAAAAGAAAATAATAACGCCATTTTTCCATAAAAATATTCATTCCATAGTCATATTATTACAAATTTACTCCGAAGAATGTACTCAAATTTTAAAGGGTAGCCATGGACCTCGATTTTTAGATTTAAAAAAAAATTCTCTTAAAATTTCGAATTAGGTATGCAGAAATTTTTTTATTTGAAATTTGGTTTTTGATTTCCCGTGGGTTTCGAACTAACGAGGTTCTACTGTAAACTTAATTCTGTTTTTACGCGGGAAAACTTCACTGAGTACTGTGAGAGTATATGAGTCGTGTAGTTTCTATACCTGCTATATCAACTTTCATTGATTTGGCGAAAACCGCAAAAAACTGTCACATCTCTAGCGTACATAAGTAATTGCATTACAATTTTTTATATAATGAATTGGAGTAATAAAATTTCGAAAAGCATTTATTTTTCTATATATGTTTTGCAATAATTAAGTAATTTCGATAAATAAAATGGATAAAGCGGATTTTGATACTCACTTCGTGATATAGAGGCTTTTGAAAGTCAACTGAGCCGACATGGCGGGTTTAGAAACACACGTGTAGATCATTTTGACACACGAGTGTGGCGTCAGAGCGGCGGCCATATTGTATTTTGGCAAAATAACTGCTTGTGATTGGTTGAATCCGATATAGCGCGTTTTGGTAGTAACTTTCTGTATGATATAGCGGATTTGGTTTCTCACTCGCAGTTTTAACATGGTTTTTGGTCGTGATAAGGAGGGTTTTGAAACTCAATTTTAGGCTCTTCTTGTTGCTCGCAAAAATGTGAACAAGATGTCATACTCAGATCATTTTGTCAAAAAATTGGATATAGCGGGTATAGAAATTATAGGATTCATATGTTTATCCCTATACAATATGTATACTATTTTTTTTATTGGAAATGGGAGATGGGTTTGAATAGGTACGAAAATTATTATTGTTTATTCCTTTACTATTAAAACCATGAATGCGGGAAATGAAAAATACGCTACATACATGCTTAAATGTTTAATATTATTAAACACGATACATATTTCACAATTAACCGAATGTGTTTATTAAAAATATTGTTATATAACTGTAATTTTTAATTTTTTAATTTATAAAGCTTAATCTGAAATTTTATTTATTTATTTAATATCAACGGTATAAATATACCATAAACAATTTTAAATATGTAATGTTAGTTTGTAACTTTATTGTTGTACATACAGTCAAACTTGGTTATAACGAGCACGAGGGGACCGAATAAATTTGCTCCTTATAGCCGTTAATCGTCATATCCAAACTATGTTTTTTTAAAGTCATATGTACCTACCTACCTGCCTCTACTATCAATATATGTATTCGCAAAAGTACAGTATGTTTTCAAAATATGAATAGGTATGTATTACTTATAAAAACAATGATTAGAAAAATACACTTTTATTACTCAAATTTAATCTCAATTCAGCTTCTCAATTTCATCTTCAAAACAATCAACGCATTATAACTAACATCACCTGGTTCAAGGCTTCCAAGAAAAATATCACTAAATTTGTCTATCTTATTATCACTACTTTGTGCATACTGTACCTACCGCTTGCGAAATCGCACTTGTCATAAATTACTAGCTTGCTGGATTATTTTGGTTTTCGGCTGTACAATTTTACTTGTCACAAACCAGTGATGCACAACCCGTGGCCCCATTTTTCAATTTCATATGGCTATAGAGAAAATCTAAATGTTTGGGGGTAATTCTTGAAAACCCTGGCTGAGAACATTTTTCAATAGAGTTTTATTTAATTTAAAATTTGTAAATTTGAAGAACTGGTTTGCATAACACGAAATGAATATCGCTATCAACCCCCACCCCTCAACGAAAACAAAAATAAAATCAGCTTGTAGGTCGCGGCCTGTTTGAAAAATAGTCAAAGCTGCCCCCTCTGCTGAAAAAGTTGTGCATCACTATCATAAATTTACCCCCTGCAGTAAATTACCTTCTGTTCTATTGTAGGTACTCGTATCTAGGTACCTTCATAAACATATTTATTGGTTTTTAAAACTAAATTGACAATTACAGTAGAACCTCGTTAATTCGAAATCCAGCGGACATCAAAAATCAAATTTCGAATTAACGAATTCCCACGTAATTCGAAATTTTATGAAAAAAAAAAACAAAAAAAATACGCCGAAAATCGATTTTCTCGGCCGCCTCTTCAAATCCGGGTGGTATTTTAGTTGTAAATTCGTATTAATACCAATTATTTCTTTATTTTCGCGGTCGATTACCGTAGCGGGCGGCCCTTTAAATTCAGATATTCGCAATAAATTCGTAAAAATGCTATATATTTACGCGTAAATCGAGATTTTGCTGCTGATTTCGGTCGCGGCCTACCCTTTAAATTGAGATATTCGTAAAAATACGATATATTTCCACGTAAATCGAGATTTCGCGGTAATTTTCCGTCGCGGCCGGCCCTTTATTTCAAATATCTGAATTTGAATTCGTAAAAATACGACATATTTCCGCGTAAAACGAGGATTCGCGGCCGTATTCCGTCGCAGCCGGCTCTTCAAATTCAGATATTCGAAATAAATTCACAAAAATGCTATATATTTACGCCTAAATCGAGATTTCGCTGCCGATTTCGGTCGCGGCCTACCCTTTAAATTGAGATATTCGTAAAAATACGACATATTTCCGCGTAAATCGAGATTTCGCGGTAATTTTCTGTCGCGGCCGGCTCTTTATTTCAAATATCTGAATTTGAATTCGTAAAAATACGATATATTTCCGCGTAAAACGAGAATTCGCGGCCGTATTCCGTCGCGGCCAGCTCTTCAAATTCAGATATTCGAAATAAATTCGTAAAAATATGATATATTTCCGCGTAAATCGAATTTTGTCGGCAGTTTTTCGTCGCGGCTGGCCTTTTAAGTTCAGATATTTGAAGTAAATTCGTAAAAATATGTCATATTTCGACATGGATCGATATTTTTCGGCCGATTTCCGTCGCGCCGTATTTTTTCAACTCGGATATTCGAAGTAAAGTTAGTAAAAATACGATATATTTCCGCGTAAATCGAAATTACGCGGCCGAGTTTCGTCGCGGCCGACCCTTTAAATTCAGATATTTAGCGTAAACTCGTAAAACTACGACATATATCCGCGTAAAATGTATTTTCTCGGCCCTTTAAACTCGGATATTCGAAATAAATTTGAAAAAATATGACATTGCAGTGTAAATCGATTCAGATTTACAAAATAATAATACTAATTAGGACGATGTATAACCACGTAAAAATACATTTTTCGGCGTTTTACCGCCACGGCTGACTTTTAGATTCAGATTTACGAAATATTACGATTTATTTTCGCAAAAATCAAATTTTTTCGAATTACACAAACAAATTTTTGTGCGCGGACAAAAATAAATTTCGAATTACGAATTAACGAATTTCGAATTAAAAAAAATTTTGTATGAAAAAATTTTTCAGCGGAAATTTTTTTTGTGAAAATTTCGAATTACGCGTTTTTTCGAATTATCGGGGTTCGAATTAACGGGGTTCTACTGTAGTTAGTTAATTGAAGTTATGTTGAAAAAAGAGAACAAATTTGCGAAACTCAAATTTCGCATGACTTTCGCTGATTTTATGATAATTTTACATTGTGCCCGACGAATAGCAAATGTTCACATAGCTGACAATCTTATACAGATAGTGCCATAAAAATATATATCCGTCCGTAGAGGGTTTGAAAATTCTTGAATAAGATTCCATTTTCTTATTCCATTCAAGGTATTCAGAAAATGTGTTGACAACACAGACATATGAATATATAGACCAGAAATTAAAGGTGAGGGGTAAAATCAACTGTTGAAGAACGAAGGGGGTAAAGCTGACTGTGATTCGTCAATAAATCAATCTGACAGTATATAGGCATCTCGCATTATAATATCACCATTTAGTTCTTAAAAGTAAAATCTGCTTTTGAATGAATAGACATTTTTACATGGGAGCGCAAATTACTCGCCACGTTATGAACAAATTTGAAAAGTCCAAATTCGGCAAAAAAAAATTTCTTCTATTTTCAGAGTCGAATATTTTGTTTACGTATTTAGTTAACCCTTTCCTTCCTCACGGTACAAATTTGTACCTGTTGATTTCCTGCCTAAAATCTATGCCGCATTATCGTCTATACCTTTGCTAAGCCTGACGATACTTTCTAGTACCGTGTAGCTAGCCAATAACAGCAAAGTATTTGACATACGGCGATTTGGCGCCAAGTAGGGCAAATAATAAGTCTTCGCAACGACGACCGTAATGCGTGGTGACATGCTGTTGTTTTAGAAAATATTTAAAAATAGTTATTACTTGGTAAGTGCCATTATTGTTTATTACACTTGGAAATTAAGGTTTTGTTTATGTAGTAAATGTGTTTTTAGTGCATAATTCTAGTTATTAGTGTTTGAATAACCCGAAAAATCGTTAAGGACTAATAAGTACCGTCAGTAACTTCTTGTTATACTTTATTTGTTTGAGACATGAGTGAAATTTATTATTTTTATATCGAACAAGTCCACGAATGCATATGAGACAACATTTTTTTAAATTTTTTTTTTGATTTACTAGATTCTTATATGCCTTGAAGAGGTGAATCATTTAAATTTACTGAATTTAAAGTTAATGTTCTTTATACAAATAGAACGGCGTCATATGCGCCTCGCAATTTTTACCTCATGTGGGTATTTTAAAAATAAATTTTTTTATACAATCGTCCCGTACAATTTTTTTACGCTTTTTTCAGGTCTTCGAAATGGATATTTAAAAAAATAATGCTTTGATTGAAGCATTACTTTTAGAAGACCTTCCGGATTGCGATGCGAATTCAGATGTGGAGTTGTCTGACGAAGAAAATATTGAAAATATGCAACTACATACATCTAGAACGTTTGATCAAATTTTCGAGGAAGCGTTGGAACAATCTTTAGATCAAGCTGAACTTGAGGTTACAAATGAGATCGAAGAAGAAAATGGAGAAGTAAGTCAATTACCCTCCGGTTCTTCAGAAACTGTTGCTTTGATACCATCTAAAAAGAAGAAGAATATTGAGCCGAATCGTAAATGGAAAAAACGCGATTTAGAAACTTATCTTCCAGAATATTCTACAAATACGGGTGTGTTCGAAGAATGTTTTGCTGGATGTAATACACCCACCGATATTTTTTTAGTTTTCATTGATGATATTCTGGATATAATTATATATCAAAGTAACTTATATGCAGTCCAACATGATAAGGTCCTCAACCTAAAAAAGGAAGAACTGATGGCTTTTATTGGAATGAACTTTTACATGGCCTACAATACTAGACCTTCATGGACAGATCATTTTTCGTCGGCCCCTGATTTGAACAATCCTTTGGTAAGCAAGACCATGCCCAGAGATAGATTTGCAATTATTTTGTCCAACCTCCATTGCAATGATAACTCTCAACTGCTTCCTAACTGCAAAGACAAACTATACAAAATCAGACCTATAGTTGATGCTTTGAACGAACAATTTTAAGGGTGCTACCACGGAACGAGAGAAGTGAGTGTTGATGAATCAATGATAAAATTCAAGGGAAGGTCAGTCTTGAAACAATATCTTCCGATGAAACCAATAAAGAGAGGCTATAAGCTATGGTGTCTGGCTGACCAAAGAGGTTTTATAAAAAAATTCATGATTTATCAAGGAAAAGACGAAGTAATGAATGCAAAATTTTCCGATTGCACTTTAGGAGAAAGAGTGGTTTTGGAATTGACAGAATCTGACTGGGGGAAGGATAAAGTAGTTTACTTCGACAATTTTTTTACATCGGTAGCTCTACTGGAGAAACTGAAGACTGAAAGAACTTACGGATGTGGAACAATGAGGGTTAATCGTAAGGGTGTACCCAACAATCTGTTAGCTGACTCTAAATTGAAACGTGGAGAATGTGACTATCGATTTTCTAGTTTGGGCATCGGGTTTTGGAAATGGAAGGACAACAAAGTCGTAAACATTGCTTCGAATTTTCATGGCAACGAAGAAGAAACTGTAACTCGCAAAGAAAAAAATGGATCCAAATCGACAGTATCTTGTCCAAAATCTATCAAAGACTACAACTCTTACATGGGCGGTGTAGATACAGCTGACAGATTGAGAGCCTTGTACTGTGTAGACCAAAAGTCTCCAAAATGGTGGCAAAGATTGTTTTGGGGAGTTCTGGATATAGCTTTTGTAAATGCATATGTTGTTCATGGGCTGATACTTGAAAAGACTTCTGTAAAAGAGTTTAGACGGTCAGTTGCACAAGGATTGATGACAAAAAAAGTTCTTGACAAGAAAAAAAGGTTATCGAGGGAAAACCAACCCAGCCCTGACCCATCTAAGAGGCGCAAAGCAAACTATTCGACATTGAAAGATGTTAGGTTGGGTAACAGAGGCATACACTGGCCTACTTTTGTAGAAAACAGAGGCAGATGCGAAGTATGCAGCATCAAGAAGATACAGTCAAAGCCTCACTCAAAATGTTCTCACTGCAATGTATTCTTATGTCTAAATGAAAAGAAAAACTGCTTTACTGAATACCACGAGATTCATTTTTAATTATTTATAACTATTAATATTTATTTAACGATTTAATTAGTTTAAAAAAAAAACCTATGTTTTAAAAGTTCCTATTATACACATTACTATGATACACAAAGTTCCTGACGGTACAAATTAGTCCAGGTCACAGTAATAATACCTAGAATGCAAATAAAAATCTTAAAAAAATTTATGTGTTTCCTTTACAACATATTATTAAGAATCTCATATAAAACCATTAATTTTGTACTTTTTTCTCATAGCCGTTAGGAAAGGGTTAAGACACTTTTATAAGTGTTCATAATTTACTTCCCAGTAACAACGATGCGCACACTTGAGAATCGCTACATTCGACCAATGTTGGCTCGATGTGATAGTATATGTTTCTACAACTGATTCATATTATACGACGTGAATAAGCTTAAAATGATGCTTACATATGGAATGTAATACGACAATTGGGTTTATTCTCTTTTTCACATCTATTTTTACAAGTTTTCATATCACAAGCCACTATTTTGCCGTGTTATTTCATAAAATGCCTCGACCATAGCTCGACGCTAGTTCGAACAAGAATGATGACGTCACATTCTCAAGATTCACGGGAAGCCATACGCGAGCCCAGCCGGCTCCAATGGAACCGGTATGGGGAGTGGGGAATAATACGCTTTTAATCACTTAGGGCAGGTCTACTAATATTCATATGTCTATGGTTGAACTAAAATATCGTTTTGTAATTGCTCATTACAGCCATGAACAAGTTCGACTGTATATTATAGAGTACATATTTTGAAGCATGCGCATTTTTTTCACCTTTTCAAACG